>NC_080735.1:17983916-18276416 GCF_019097595.1 Hemibagrus wyckioides | reverse complement strand
AGTAATGTGTACCATCACGTCTAGTAGCCTCACGTTCCATCATTCTCGCCAATCTTTCAGCTACACACGTTTAAGAAAAGCAAAAAAACCCTCAGGACCTTGATGAGGAAGAAGAAGTGGAGTAATCAGTCCTGAGCGTTAAGGCAACAGGAGCGGGATTATAACACCACCCTGAGTTCTGTTCATAAATGTTCTCGGAGGTGAGGCATTTCCTGGCTACAACACATCCGAACTGAGTAAGCGGGAACTCCCTGAGCTAACAACTCCAACGGTGCGCCGTTCCAAAACCATCACCAACCGACACAGCGGCTGCGTTTCCCGAGCGGGATCCAGAGATGAAATAATAAAACAAAAAAACTGGAAAACTGGTGTGCTGTTGGAGAGCCGTTTCCTCGCAACCAACCTAAACATGCACACCAGCCTCACACACACTCGGATGCCTTGGGCACTGCTGATGATGCAAAACAAAAAAAAGTATAACATGGGGATCAAAATACACACACACACACACACACACACACGCTGTGCTCCTTTCTAAACCCGGCCCTTTGTTGGGTTCATTGTGCCGAGGGTCAGACCGGCACTGCCTGGCGCTGGAATTGCTAGGTAGAGATTGAAGGGAAAAGAAAGCATGCAAGATGACAATGTCTAATTATTCTCCATTCAGGATGAATTTTTGGAGCTGGTCTGGACCGTTCGACGGGCGGAAAAGGGGGGTGGTGAGAGGTTTTGAAGGATGGCTGCCATGGTAACAAGGCCTAATTGGCCCCCTTAGACTTGACTTGGACTGACCTGGTATTGACAGCGAAGGCCCTTTGGGGTCGCGAAAGTAAAACACGACACTCGGAACAATCGCACCATTCAGGATCTAAAGACTTAATGAAAATAAAGACAAAAACATGCGAGATCTTTAACTAAGCCGGAGAGTCGGAATTCAGGGACCTGACAAGGGAACAAGTCAGGAAACGCACACAAAGGGGGATTAAAAAAAAAACACCACCACCAAACACATGACTAGCCAAGCTGTTTGATGATCGCCGGCGTTATTGGAAATCAATTCAGTGTTTCCCGATTGCCATTGTGTGTGAAACAGTGCTGAGGACATGAGGGGATAAACTGATGTGCTGTTTACACGAGGCGCCATTGTTTGTTTGCGTCTTTGATCTAGCTAACGGTCCTGATAGTGAGTCTACTGTCCGTAGCAGCCCCTCCCTCTCCCACTTCCTCTTCTCTGGGTGCTCCATGCCAACACATTCCCAACACATCTTGGGTTTTGAAGACGAAGCAAACCGTGAGGAAGCAAACCGAAAACCGCCGCAAACGAGCGTGAGAACGGGAACCGCTCTGGTAAACATCAACTGTTTGCTTAAGACATATTTATACACTGAGGTCAAACTCACCGGCCAGGCGAAGCTGAATGGCAGCACGATGCGAGCCTTGTCGTTCTCCGCCAGGTTCTTGGGCAAGACGATGTTCCCACCGATCACCGGCGTAGATCCACTGCCGAAACTGCAGGGTCCGCCGGGGGTCACCTTGGACTGGTACTCCTTAAGGCACAGGCGGAAATACGTGTCACACTCGTCCCGCGTGCATCTGTTGTTGTCCTCCGCATTCCTTGTGCCGTCGCAGCATGAGCCGCTCTGCAGCTCCCCTTTGACGTTCCTGACCGACAGCACACGCAACTCAAAGTGGCCTGATGCTTCACACAGCTGGGAACAGGAACGAGAACGGAGATTGTTAAGAGTGAAAAAAAAAAAACCCAGACAAACCCTTCATTTAAAGATGGAATTAGTGGCTTATTTTACGACGTTTATAGCATGTGAGACAATGGGCATGTCCAAAACAGCATGGCAGGACGTGGTCCAAAAATTTGGAACAGACCCTAAATTTGTCATTCATACTCCAAAATAAAAATGCTATAAAGAGGGATCTGAAAACAATGCAGTAAAATTAAACTAAAAAAAAAAAAAAAGAAAAAGAAAGAAAGAAACTTTTTCCCCTCCGGAGTGGACTATGCTCTTCTGACCATTCTTCTCGGTGACGCTAAAAACGCTAAAAATCATTCATCTAGCATACAATAAAAATAACATTACTTTCAGAAAGGCATTTTGTGGTGCACTCTTTTTCAAAACATCACCAAGCCTCCTGCGGATTCTTATTCAATCCTCTCTTTTTTTCTCGTTCTTCCTTCTTTTTCTTTTTCAATGCATGTTTCAGGAATCTCTGCACCAGGTTCCTGGAGGCACTTTTAAGGGACCCTTCCTCCTTAAAACTACAACCTGAACTTCTATTTATGATTTCTCCATTCCAGGAACTGCTTTTGTCTTGTTTTTTTTTTGTTGTTGTTGTTTTTTTAGATGGTGGTAAAAAATAAAACAACAGATTATTCATTCTGGCAGCAATCAAAAAGTTTTCAAGGAGCATGCATGGAAAAGTTTCTCATGGATCTGCAGACAGAGAGGGGGGGCAGTGAAGGTTCTACTAGACAGCTTTGAAGCCTGGGAACTGTTTCAGGAATCTTTGCAACAGGGTTTCTGGAGAAGAATCGAGATGTTTGTTTGTTTGTTTGTTTGTTTGTTTGGTGCATGCTATTCTGACAGGATGTTCAGTACTTGGGTAAAGATCATGGCGCACTTTTTGGTCAAGTTTCTCACGACTGGTAGAAAGGTGCGCAGTTTAAAAAGTTTCTACCAGAAAATGACGCAATAAAAGAAACACTAATAAAATGTCTCGTTGCGTTTTTTTTTTTTAAGCGCGTGAGCTCTTCGAGCACTCGTGCACGTTAGGGCGCATAAACTTACCTCCGTGCAGAAGCAGTGTATCAGGAGATAGACGCAGGCGGCGGCGGTGAAAGTGGAGCTCCGTCTCCGCATGGTGCCGCCTCTCCTGTCCTCTCCTAATGCTCTGCTCTCTGAGCTCAAACTTCAGCCGAAACTCGGCTCGCACAGAGACACACTTCCTCCGCTCCGGTGTGCACATGCACATGCACGGGGCGCACAGGCACAACGCGCGCGCGATCCCTTTACGACGACAGTAAATTCCTCCGCGTACAAGAAAGTCACCAGCGTCGCGCGTGCACCTTCTCTTGTTGTTATCCAACACTATTTCTTTCTCACTGCTGTTGTTATGATTATTATTATTATTATTTTCTTTATGGTCCCGTTTGCTCCCCTTCTCACAGATTATTATTATTATTATTATTATTTCTTTTCCCCCTTTGAAGTTTTCCCGTTGTTCCCGTCGAGGCGCCACGATGCGCTGCTTCTGCTTGGACTGCTGGGGAAGGAAAAAAAACCTCTCCGGTTTGTGAGAAAGCGAGCTTTCTATCTATCTATACCGCGCGTTCACGGGACGAGGCGTGGCCAACGGCGCGCCTCATTAATATTCATAAAGACAGGGGCGGGGGCTAAACCGAGTGCGCTCGCGCCCGCCGGCTTTAGGTTTTAAGGTTTATAGCCGTGCTGAAATGTCAGGTGTACAAACCGCATATTAGTTATATCATTAATGGCGTATGAAACGCGCCCGTTAAAAAAAGTGGGCTAACATGTTGAATTGTAAAACGTAGTAATAATATTAAGAAATATATATTGTTTTTCATGTCTTCTGTGGTTTGACGGTTTAAAAGCTTGTCACGTGACCCACCTGTCAATCACTTGTGGACCGTTTTTTTTTTCCCCCTCAGATTTACCTCAGACAGCAGCGGTGTATATTTTCGTAGCTAATGGAAAACTAAACAAGTTAAACCTTTAAAAAAAGAGTCAGATATAAAACATAAAAACTCTCGAAGTCTTATTTTGTTCTTTTTCTATCTTTTTTAAGCTTTATTTGCTTAAAAAAAAACTAAACAAAACACGGTAAGGCAAAGCCAGTTAACTAGCATAGACGTATTTCTGTATCTAGCTAGCCTTTACAGCGAAGTATGAGGCCAACCTGAGGGGGAAAATATATTAATATTAAACGTGTTGTTGATAGTTTAATCAATACAAAGCTACTAGCATTAGCCTTTTCACGTTAAGCTAACTGAGGCAAGTCTGTTTCTTTTCGTTTAGAAGAAAATATCCTGTATTTCAGTATAAATCTAACCTTTCTTCCTGTCTCCCTTAACACTATTCACAGGTTAAAGAAGAAGAAGAAGGTAAGTCTTCCAGGTAGGATACCCCCTTCCTAAAACATGAGAGATTAATTGTCACAAACATCAACTTTCACTGTTTTTTTTTTATTTATTTTTTTAGCAAATTTCACACAATTCATCGGGATTAAAAACGACTCGCCTTGCCTATTAAACGTAATTTTTAATAGTTTGTCAGAAACTGTATAATTTTGTGTGAGATAATAGACAACTGAACAAAGCCCGGCTAATTTCGGGGTGGCCTTAAGCGTTCATTTTCGTTGTTAGCTCACCGTGTAGCTCAGCGTCAGACACCGAATGTTAAAATGCCTTTGGGGTAAGTAAATGACTTCCTTATCTCTCACTTCCACCTGATCTCTGTGGAACCTGCCATTTCGAAAGGGCAATTAATAAGCGCTGACGTATATATATAATTCATCAGCTGGGACCAGGCTGTAATCCCAGAGCCGGAGCTACAGTGATGGGCGCATCTGTAATGACAGCTGGCTTGGGGTGACAAAACTGCCCCCGATATGGAAGTGCACACCATCCTCAACCCATTCCTCCACTTTACAGGAAGAGAAGAATGACAGGAAAAAGATGGAGCGCGAAAGGAGCGACAGTGACGGGAGTCTGTTATGAAGCAGAGATGGGGGGGCAGTGGTCTTTATTCCGTGATTGGAACAGCTGTGTCTTGCTGCCTTTAAAGAGGCACTATGAATAGATAATAGTGCTGGTCCTGAAAGGAAACCCCCCCTCCCCCCAGCCCCGCCTCCTCATCTGGGCGGGGCTGATGTGGATAATTACATGACACACAGTGGAGACAACAGCGTGAGGGAATAATGCAAGAAAGACAGACCACTAAGACTGAATAGAAAGAAGAAAAATAAAAGCTTTATTGGATCATTTAGGGTCCTTTCCTTCCTGAGACAGAGATAGATAGATAGATAGATAAAAGTAAGACAAAAAGGTGCAGGAAAACGAGTGGGAGATGTTGAAGGAGAAGACCATGAGATAGAGATGGAGAAAAAAGTGTTGAGAAAGGTGAAGGGGAGCAGGGAGTCAGGGAGGAAGGAGGATTAAAGAGGAAGGGAGATAAGAAAGAATAAGAGAAATAGAGGAAGAGAAGGCTTGAGGTAGGAGGGAGGAGGGGAGTGATAAAGGAGAATAAAAGAGAGGGAGACAGAGATGGAGGAGGAAGAAAGAGAGTGAAAGATACATTTGGATTGAAGAAAGGAGAAGGAAAGAGGTACGCAAAAGAAGAAGGGATAGTTCCCACAAGAAGAATTGTTGAAGAACAAGAATTATAAAGAGAATCTTGTCAAATGTCAAACAGTTTTGCAGGATCATTGATGGATATGAGACGTCTGTCTCATATTTCTGAAAAAATACCTAAAAATCTTAGCAGAGTGAGTCCAGCTCCTTCCCCTGTCCATTGAGCTCGTGTCCAATCAAGTTGTAGCCCCAAGCATTTCCACAGAGCTAATTTCGCTCGGCCAACTGGAAAACTGGCTGATGTGCGTTAAGGCCGTCTGTCCTGGGAAACGCCTGCAGCCAAAACATGAATCACAGTTTGTTAAGCAGGACAACAACTCGCTGGCCAGAGAGAGGATCTGCCATGAACAGCATGGGGTATGGCATCAGGATTGTAACGCAAAACATGATGAATATTCTTATATATTGAAACATGAAACAAAACCAAGCAAAGAGAGGGAGAGAAAGAGCGCACAACCCAACCATGAGGATACTAATATGATCTCAATCGAGTGAATAGCAAAGCAAAATCTCATCCATCAACAAGCCCACAGTGTAGACTGCCTTGCTTTTTTTTTCTTTTACAATGACAAGCTGAGATGAATTGAATAGAAAGGAAAGAAAATCCCCAGTGATTAGTTCTTTAGCAAGAGTTTCCAAAGACTCTGTGTTTCTGAGACATAAGAATCCACAATGTCATCGCTGAAATGCTTTTTCTATTGCACCATTCACATCGCATTCCTCTGGTGTCGGTCACAGACGCTGGAATGACATCAAGAGTGGGGGGTTGGGGGTGATGGGAGGGGGATAAAGTGGGGTGATAGCATGGTAAGCACATGTTGTTCTGGGCCACTACATTTTAATTTACAACACTACAAACATGGAAGTGTTGGTATGATTCCAGTGTGAATCTGGAGCTTATCCAGGGAACTGGGCACTCAGCAGGAATTTTCCCTGGATGAGACATCAGTCTATCCAACATCCATCTCAGGGCATAGACATTCACATGCTTATTCACATTCAGAGGGAATTTAGCGTAGATCATCCAGCTACCAGAGTGTTTTTGGAAGGTGGGAATGAAACCAGAGAACCCGGAGGAAACCCACGTGGAAATGGGAGAAGAAGTGGTGTGAGGTGCCAACACCCTTGCTCCGGAAAACATTCGGAGGAATTTAAGTGCAAGTAGTGCTACAAATTTGCAAAAATACCTGAGGTCTTAATCGTGACTGAATTGAGCCAAACAATGCTGAAAGGATTTTTTTTTCTTTTCTCGGAGGACCAATTAGGCACATTTTTAGTCAGAGAACACTTTCTGCTATTCTGATAAACAAATCCAAAAAGTTTATTTGGACGTGTTTCTGGAAAACAAACATGTGAAGCATGCTTATGTATTAAAATGGTAGAATGCCTAAGCTTTTACTGACAAGGCCGAAAAAACGATGACAAATATATAAAGGAATCTGTCCTCTTCGTGCTTTTATCCCATGAGAACCTCCTATTTTTCTCACGCTTCTCCCAAATTTTGCGGTTGTGAGCAAAACAGGTCAGGGTGGATCACGTTGGACAGTCACCGTAGAATAACAAATGTATTATTACCCAATTAAATGCAAAACATGACACATCATCGCTGCACACGCCCACTCAGGATGCTGCACTCTCATTGGTGCTTTCTGTTTTGCTTCATCACAGGCTGCTGCTGTTCAATGACAACTGAAGCCTAAATCCTGACCCATCCTGTTCCCTCATGAAGCAGAGGAGTGGAGCAAGTCATGTGGGTTCCTCTGATCTCTGTGAACTTCACTTTAACTGTGTATGACACGACGAGGCGTACAAAAAAGGCAAGTGTTGCATTATACACGTGTATAAACAGTGTGAGAAATGAGTGATATTAGGGTTCATATCTCTGATAGAATCACTGTAGGTAATGAGGAAGAAGAACATTCTTCCTTAGAGCTAAGAGTCACTAGAACTGCACTTTGTTTTGATTAATGGAGATTGTTTACAAGAAAAGTTTCCCACACCCACTATAAACTATGGTGGTGGATTATTAATGCGCTGGATCATCATGGTGAAGATTGATGGCATCAGGATATTTTGGCCTAAAACCTCTCTGCCTCTGCCAGGGGGTTACCACTTGGTTACTTGGACAAGATGATAATCCTACACATGCTTCCAAATTAACCAAGTCTTTGAATTTTAAAATCCTGTGGCTTGGATTATAGACTATTATCCAAATCCCGATTTTAAGAAATGGAAAGGTCTAAAATATTCTGCATAAATAACAGGCTGGGATCCTCTGCAAGTGTCTCCAGATATTTGAGGAAGTGGCTCGGTGCTCATTAGTCTTTCCAGAGGAGACATCACAGTGCTGATAAGTGTTAGGTCGAGTGTCTGCAGAACAAATGTGTTTTATTTAAGAAAACTTCATCTTTGATTATTGTGTTTTGTATATATTAACATATGCTAACTGCACATGCTATGCATTTTAGATTCAGTTTTATGAATTTAAAACATAAATCAGGTCAGAACTTTTTCCAGCCTCAATGGGAAATTAATAAAAATTAAGAGAAAAAAAATTTTGAATTTCTTTTTCTAGGCATTTCGAATAGAAAAAATAGGAAAATATCAATACAAAACTTATAATAACCTGGTTGCATAATTGTTTTCCCTTTAATAATTGTGGGTGTGGCTGTGTTCAATCACATTCACATCTCATGTTTGAAAGTATTTATACAGATGCCATCAATGCCATTATTCTGATTAACCTGAATTTAACCATTATTCTGATTAAAAAATCAGCTGCTTCAGTAGGATTTTCTTCATATCTTCTTGGTTTCATCTGACAGCTGAAGCCATGGTCCACAAGCCATGGTCTTACAAAGCATTCATCGTATCTCACGTGTTGAAAGGTACAGATAAGGAGATATTTCTAGAATTTCTAAAACATCAGATACACCATGAAACACTGTGGAACATATACTCAGCCATAACATTATGACCACCTGCCTAATAATGTTCTGGTCCCCCTTTTGCTGCTAAAACACCCCTGACCCATCGAGGCATGGACTCCAGTAGATCCCTGAAGGTATGCTGTGGGATCTGGCACCAAGATGTTAGCAGCAGATCCTTTAAGTCCTCTAAGTTGTGACGTGGGGCCGCCATAGATTGGACATGTTTGTCCAGCACATCCCACAGATGCTGGATTGGATTGAGATCTGAGGAATTTGGAAGCCGAGTTAACACCTCAAACTGATTGTTGTTCTCATCAGACCATTCCTGAACCATTTCTGCTTTGTGGCATGGAGCATTATCCTGCTGAAAGAGACCACGGCCATCAGGGAATAGCGTTTCCATGAAAGGGTGTAGATGATCTGCAACAATGCTTAGTTTAAGTGGTAAGTAACATCCACATGGATGGCAGGACCCAAGGTTTCCCAGCACAACATCACAGAGCACCACAGTGACATCACCAAGAATAGGAAGTTTCTCCAAACTGTATGACAATAACCTGGACACAGCAGCAACATTAAAGAGTCTCAGGAACCCAAATCCAAAAATCCAAAAGATATAATAATTCCATAATTCTAAAAGGTATGACTGATGACAAAAAAAAGCACACCATCAAAAGTGAAGCATGGTGGTGGTAGCATTGTTCTTAAAGGCTGTTTTTCTGCACCAGGGCTTTTTATCAAGGTGAAGGGAATTATGAATAGCTACAAAATACCAGCTTATTTTACTGTAAAACCTTCAGGCATCTGCTAGTAAACTGATGATTAAAAGGAATTTCACCTTTTAACACAACAATGACCCAAAGCATACATCCACTTCAACAAAGGACCGGCTTAACCCATGGAAGACAAGTGGTTATTAATAAGAATGTTTTTGCAAAGAAAGAGTGGGAAAAGGCCAGATGATAGACTTTTACCCCAAATCTCTATAATTTTACAAAGGAGGTGGAAAAGTCCTGACATGATTTATCTTTTTTTTTTAATCACAAAACACTGCCACTTTAATAGAGGTGTGTAGACTTTTTTTTCTTTCTCTCCGTTAATACCTGTCTGTCTCAACATCTCAGGCCTATTTATCTTTATTTCTGTCTGTCTTTATGTATATATATCTGAGCGGCTCTGCCAAAAGATAAAGCAGTGTGTTAGCGAGTGTGTGCGTGTGCAAGACTTCCCACAGTCGCTCCTCTCTGACCTGCGTGTCACTCAACTGAAAGTTGTGTAACTGGATGGCTTTGGTGAGAAAAGTGAGTCCAAAAGTGTGTGTGTGTGTGTGTATGTGGAGAGAGAACATGCTGGTGATAATCCACGTTCATGAGAGAGGAGAAGATTATTTTTGTGGCATGCCGTCATAGCCTGAAGGGATGAGCCTTGGGAGCGATAATTACTCCCTTTTTTTCTCTCCATGTGTTTCTTGTGTGTTTTTTCTGTGTTTACACCTAATCGCCTCATTATAAATAATAACCATGTTCTTTTATTTAATCAGCTTATTTGCTTTGGCAGTTATTTTCTAGCGTTCTTCGAACATTGTTTTTGCTGAGAGTGAGAGAGTTTATGACTAACCCAAGAGGCCTTTAATGGCTCATCTACTTCAGGCACCGCTAAGTATTCACCCAGCATGTGTGTGCATGAGTATGAGAGAGTGTGAGTGTGTGTGTGTGTGTGTGTGTGTGTGTGTATATGCTTGAACAGGTGTGAGGCCTGACCTCATAGGAGTCCCTTCACTTTCCCAACTTCTAATCATTAAACTTTCTGCAATACTGTGCGTGTGTGTGCATGTTAGATTACACTTGAAAATGTTTGTACTGATCCATCATCATGCATTAACACTGTGGGATCTAAATAAATCAAAGTTTAAAGCTATCATCGGTTTAGCCTAAAAAAAAAGCCATTTGCACAATGGTCCTTTTTTCCCCTAAAATCAGTTGATCAACCAAGACATGTTTCTGAAGGTTGACTCTTTAAGCTTTAAACACGTTTTGGAAAAAAGATTTAGGCACATCATGCTAAACTGGTAGTTACACCAATCAGCCATCTCATTATGACCACCTGCTAATATTGTGTTGGTCCCCCGTTTGCTGCCAAAACAGCCCTGACATGCCAAAGCCTGGACTTCACCAGATATTGAAGGTGTGCTGTGGGATCTGGCACCAAGATGTTAGCAGCAGATCCTTTAAGTCCTGTAGGTTGCGAGGTGAAGCCTCCATGGATGGGACATGTTTGTCCAACACGTGCCACAGATGCTCGATTAGATTAAGATCTGGGGAATTTGGAGGCCGAGTCAACACCTCAAACTGGTTGTTGTGGTCATCAAACCATGCACAGAGCATTATACTGCTGGAAGAGGCCACAGCCATCAGGGAATAGCATTTCCATGAAAGGGTGTAGATGGTCAGTAACAGTGCTTAGGTAGGTGGTACATGTTAAAGTATGGATGGCAGGACCCAAGGTTTCCCATTTGAATTCATGGGATGAATTTTGATTTGAATAAAGGAGGCATGGTTGTAGTTTCCCAGTAGTATGTTAAGATAAAATCATCTCATCTGGTAGAGAGAGAGAGGATACCATGTGATGCTTGCTCTACCGTTTAGCAATGATCTTGATGCCTTTGGGAAACTCAGCTAGATCTGGGATCAGTATTTGCCTATTATATAATATCAGTAAGATGGATCCCTAAGAAGGCATCACTTCTGTGCCATGTTTGTGACTGTTCCATTTGGAAAGCCTTCATTATTTCAGGCAAATCTGAGCTTTAGCATTGCATGTGAGCTTTGCCATGCAGCCAATCCCATAATTCTCTTAAGCACAATTTCAACATGGCTGCTTAATGTATGTTTATGAACATAACTCACTCACAGGTATAGGGTACAGTTTTGGAGTATTTACAGATATTGATCTGTGGTTAAAGGGTTAAACTTAACTAGATTACACAACCTGGCAGCTTACGTAGCTAGAATATGAGGCAATGTTCTAGATGTTAACCTGCTTTTCAATAATATAAAAATGTCAGGTGCTAAACAATCCATTTCCACAGCAAAAAATTGAGTTTACAACAACGAGTCACACAAGATGACGCCATAAAAATCTTGGTGAAATTCTGTGGTAGATTGTGCAATAACAGTTACCTTCACAAGCGCTGACATTCAGAGCATACGATTAAGATTCTTTCGCAATAGCACTACACTGAGAAAGTGATGATATTTCACTGTTTTGAGAATTTGGTCCAAAATTTCTGCCACAAAAACGCTGATGATCTGAGACAGTCAAAGAAATATTTGCAATATTGCTCCATCACAATTTCTCCCTCAGGTTGATAAAATAGCAAGTGAATCATCACACTTTAGTTGCGTGCTGTGCTAAAGGTGAACGGCATCATCCGAGGAATGAGACGGGTACATCCGGAGGACATTTCTGCTAAAGCGACCGATCCCAGATGCAGATGTATTAGTTAAATACTCGCGCTTGGACGTCATCTTGGAAAAAAGCGTCAGCACGAAGGGGAAATGTTAATGCAGGATTAGCTTCTGCCCTTCAAACCCTTATGAATGGACACTAAGGACCTGACGCTGGTGCAGAAGTCAAGTCAGTAAAAGTCGAGTATATCCTCACTCCCTTCTTTCTTTCTTTCTTTCTTTCTTTCTTTCTTTCTTTCTTTCTTTCTTTGTGTAGCTTGGCAGAGGAAAGCGGTTAGCTGTTAGCTAACCAACATTGTGTCAGTCTCTGGAGGTTGTTTGGGGACAAAACAGAATTAATTAAGGCTGTTTAAGTCTCTTTGCTTTGGGAGATGAAATTGCTTGAGAGGAGCCAGACACAGCAAATACTCAAACACACACACACACAACCACACTCACTTGATCTTCGGCTGCTGCATCCGTTTGAAACTTTTCAGCAGAAGACCCTTGGGCCTGTATAATGGTTTAGTAAAAAGTTCTAATAAAAGGACTGATAAAAAAAAGGTCTTAATGGAATAATGTACATCATTTTTATACGCTGCTCTGTTCACTGCAGTGAAGTTCTGCTTTCACGTTATTAGGGATCAAAGCTTCTTTTCGCTTTTCCCACGCCAAAAGATCAGGTGAATACCGGGAGTAAGATTCCCAGACGAATCCTTGTTGAATTGGTGGCTCAGTGGACAGTATTACATCAGCAGATGATATTCCATCCAGGATGTGTTGTTGCCTTGTACTCAGTGTTTCTCTTGATCACTTATTGTATAAGTAACAGTCCCGAGTATTCCCACTTGATGCTCAGTGTTCCTGGGATATGCTCCGGATGGTCCTGCACAGGATAAAGAGGTTATGGATAATAAATTGTGTGAATATAGACAATTCATCTACATCACTTCCAGCTTCCTGGCCCAATTTCACCCTGAAACATTAGGAGGTAGATTGTGAAGTGATACTAGACTGCAGTTATTGTGTATAGATGACAGGAAGTGGCACTATGAGCTAAACCACACCAGCAAAGCTGTCTGACATCACAGAATAACTGGATGTGGTTTGGGTTGTACACAATAGACTGCCATTACTTGTTTTCTGCACCGGCAGAAGTGTCTGAAGTGCAAGAAGCAAAAATCAGACACCAAACATGTCTTGGCTGATCGACTACATTTTGCGGTAAATGGAACATTGCATACGTTTAATATTAAGCCAAACCATTTCATTAACGCTGGACGTATAAGACATGGAAATGGCTAGTTCATGCATTAGCATGCGTGAAACCAGTGTGTGTGTGTGTGTGTGTGTGTGTGTGTGCATGTGTGTGTGTGTGTGTCTTTAAGTAGAACATGTTAAACTCTGTGTCCGGATGTTAAACGACCCAGCTGGATGAATCACCCTTTCCAAAAAAATAAATAATAACAAATGGCACTTAACGTCATTAGGAGAGCACATACACAGAGGAAGCGAAATTATTTGTCAGTGGGATTGAATGATTTGATTAAAGTAAAAGTGTGCGGGTGTTATGAAAGACAGATGTCTTGCGGTTCAATACTTTTATGGCCTACCAAAAACTGGAATATCAAACTGACGTTTCGAAAATATCTCATGATTTATTACCACTCAAGGCAACATAGGATCAGCCTTCGGGTAAATAAAGTGGGCTACTGGAAGGCATATGTGTTCCTGACACCACACACACACACACACACACACAAGCATCTTTCCAACATTTTAAACTCTGTGCCACAAGAATGCAGGACGTTACTGTTGGGTCACGCCAAGCGCTGAGCTTTTCTGGGTCAGATAATAAAGACTAATGCTGCAGCATTATTACAAAACAGCAGGCTTTATTACGAGAAGTCAATACAACACTAAATAAAATTTTCATTGTTCTGGGTCTGTTCTGGATGTTTTGTGTCTTTCAGAGACACGCTACTAAAATCTGACAGGGTAGGAAGGTGAACATGACATGATGATGTGCTTTACTAAATCTGGAAACCATCTCTACCTGCCCTGTAAAGCATGACCCCAGTGCTTCGTGTTAAGGTAATGCATGTGATCCCTCAGCCAACATTGGTTAAAAACAGCAGATTTAATCTAATTTTTAATCTAAATTCCTGACAATATTTGCACCCAATCAAGTTGATTACCGATTCTCACCATTTTATAGCCAGCAGTCTGGACAGAAGTAAAGATATGTAGAGATATTCTGATCACACTATAATATTTAGTGTAATGTCAGCTAGCTTGGCTTTACTTAGTTGTAACTTGGGGTGCCAGGTTTAACATTTAAAAGAAATCAGTTTAAAATTTTGTCAAAAATGACATTATTACAAAAATACTTAACCAGCTAGTGAACTCCAGAAGCTAACACCGGAGACATAAGCAAACTACTTAATTGTGACTAAGTCATTTATTTTGCCCAAATAACATATGCATTTTTTTAAAATATATGTTCACTTCTGTCTTTTGTGTTTTGTAGGCTAGTGCTTTTTATTTGTTTGTTTACTCTGTAAATTTATGATTTCTTCTTGCAGCTTAGAAAAGATAGTAAAAACTAGCAGGCTAGTCAAAACCCAAACATGCTGCATTTCCCAAGGCAAGGCAAGCTGACACTTTTCCCTCATTAAACCCTGCACTCAAGACAACACTTCCTTCTCCAGAGAGAGAGAGAAAAAAGAGAAAAGGAGAATTAAAAAAAAAAGTTTTACTGTGTAAATTTTTGATTTCTTTATGCAACTTTGAAAAGTGGGCGGTGGTGGTTCAAGTGGTAAAGGCTCTGGGTCGTTGACTGGACGATCGGGGTTCAAGCTCCAACAACACCAATTTGCCACTGTTGGGTCCTTGAGCAAGGCCCTTAACCCCACCTGCTCCAGGGGCGCTGCATCATGTCTGACCCTGCACTCTGACCCCAACCCCCAAGAATGGGATATGTGAAGAAAGAATTTCACTGTGCAGTAATGTAGATGTGACAAATAAAGACAGCATAACTTAAAAGATACTAAAAACTAGCAGGCTAGTCAAAAAACCCAAACATCCCAACCGTCACTGACAGATCAGACTTCTTTTATATCCTCAAGTGTCAAGCTAACAGAACCAACACCGCCTCCATTAGCTAGTTCACAGTGAGCAAATGAAATGTTTGCTCTGATCTAAATTGTGGGTAGCTACATTTGTTTTCTGTACGCTATGAGAAAAAGGTCATAATCCAATTCTGGATGATTAAACAGCATCATGCACATTTAACACAAATATCGGATTTGATGAAGTTTAAATGGTTGATGTGATGTAACTACACCTGATGTGCAAACTTTGTGAAGAGAGTAAACTGCTGTTAATGAGTGCAGAGAAGAAGCTCTTGTTATTGTTGGCCTGTACCCAGTGAGAACAAGGCGTAGTCAACCACAACCACCCAAACCACATACTAGTGTACAAACCTTATATTCACAACAACAATGACTTTTTTTCTTTCTTGGACTTTTCCCTTTATTTTCTCCTAATTTGGTTGTTGGATAATTCCCACTCACTTGTTAGCTTCCCCTGATCACGGGGCAGCTGCCCACCCGGGAGGCACATAAAGCCACTGGTTATGCTAAATCACACTGGAAGGAAAGCGCTAACTGCCCCTTCTGCATACATGCTCAATTAATGGGGTTCTGGTTACGATGACTGGCATCAGCGGTATTTGAATATGTGCTCTGTGGACAACAGGACCAGCACTTTTCTCTTGTGCCATTCACAAGCCTGACATTGTTCATTGTTTGTTCAGTGGTAAAGTGGATGGGCGATCATTGTGAAAAAGTTGACAACGAGACTAATCCACCTTCTCCTATAGCTCTAAACCACAACATGCTCTACAACATTGAAACACAAACTTGTTCCCATCCCATAGACTTTTAGTTTGACTCCACCCAGGTAGGAGGAGCTAGCTATATTTTCTGTGTCATGATTTACTTGTATAGATACTTGTTTCCAATTGCACCAGACAGTAAAACATGCCATGCTCACTACGGTGATGCACTAACAATGTGTTATACACAAACAATTTACTTCTGGAATTTTCCTTTTTAGCTGGAGGATGTTGGATTTCTGGTCAAATGGGTGATTTTTTCATGTATTCAATATTCCTCTGGCTATTTATTTGCCCCATGGCAACCATGGTAATCTAAGGGAAGAACATTATAAACTGCCAACAATGTAGAAAGTGAGACCAGGCAAAACTTCACTGGAAGTGTAATAGATAAGGATATCATCATAAATCAGCAGAGGTACCATACTATCACGCTACTCTAGTAAAACTGTATCGATTATCATTTGTGTAGTGTGTTACTTTGTGTACCATGTGGTACACAACATCCAGCATTCACAAAAGTGTATGGAGACCGAAGTGGGTCACAACACTGGAAATTTATGGTCAAGCAGTTAATGGATGTGGTCTTGAGTTTGTCGTGGGCTGACTGTGTTTAGCCTGTAAAAAGCTTGTGTGTGTATGTGTGTGCGTGTGTGTGTGTGTGAGAGAGTGAAAGAGAGAGAGAGAGTTCATTCTCTCCCTCTTTCCCCCTGTCTGCCTGTGGAAAACAATAAACACTCGGAAACATGAGCCGGCGACAACAGCGGAGTTCAAAACGCGCATCTGGACCGCAGCGGGGGGAAACGAGAGAATCACTGGGAACAAACCAGAACGGGCCTCAATGAGACACATATACACACACACACACACACACACACACACGATACAATCACTCACAGGCATACAGAAAGAAACGCAACACACACAAACAGATACAGATATACATCCCACAACATCTTGAAATTGTTTCATCATCTTATATGCATGAACAAGGAAAGAGAGATTGCAAACTCCAACCCCCCCCCCAACACACACACACACACACACATTCGGATCAGAGCTTTTAGCCAAGACTTCCCAATGTCTTCACACAACATCTCCATACACTGGGGTCAGAGGGCAATTAAGGTTACTGAGCGTGTGACCTCTCGTCACCCCCGAGGCTAAACTATGAAGATGGCGGAGAGTTGGTGTGTTTGCTGGAACAGGGCTTTCCACCTCTGTGGGAACCTGTGCAGGCTCTGACAGCAGAGAGATGAAAAATGTTAACCTGATAAGCCTCAATCTGAAACCAACTAGTGGATACAGGATGTGTCCGTTCCCATGAATGGGTGTGTGTGCGTGTGTGCGTGCATGTGCATGTGTGTATGTGGGGTAAGGAGGTTATGTTAAGGATGCTGTTATGTGAGACTTTAATACGAGTGCGCTAGAAGCACGCATCTGATAAGGTATAATTTTCATGTCACAAATATTGCTTAACTTTAATAGTAGTTTACGGTATCACGCTTATCTCTGTTGATGGTTAGTGTTGTCAGTGTAGCGGAACCTCAGTAGCATGGAACGCCGTCAGAGTGCTAGCATCTACCGGAACGTTTACACGAAAAATATGACTCAAGTTGGTGGAACTAATGGAAGTTCAGCTTGCGGTGTTGCAATGTAGTGCATTGTACCAACATGTCTGAAGAAAATGATGTCAATGACTATAACGAGGATGAAATTTCAAATCTGATTAGTCTTTCTATTTGGATGATGTCTTTCCCTGTACTGATTGATATGTTAAATACAATCACAAACCAGATTTATTCTGTAACACTAGCATGATGCACCCATCAGATCCAGCAGAACTCTCTGTGTCCATCTCAGAATATCCCTTAAACTCCATTTGCTTTTTTTTTTCTCTCGCTCGTTTTCTCAGCACAACATTTGTTCTCTCGCTCTCTCTTATTTTACCTAACAATCTAAGCTAGACATCCAAGTTGTAAAAAAAAAAAAAAACCCTCTAGGCTACAGGTTTAATCATCTCTCCCCGCCCTCGTCAGTGAGACTCATTAGCAGACCAATTGCAATCCAAGGCAAAGCAGGGCTCAGATGGGAGGGGCCGCTTGTTTAATCCAAATATAGACTCAGTTATGACGTTGAGTGAGAAAGCCAGAGAAAGTGCTTGGTTACGTGAGTGTTTTTGTGCATTTATATTGATATATTTATTTATATATGTGCGGTAGACGGCGATGGCTTGGTGCGGTAAACCGCTTTCATAAGTGTAATGTTGTTAGCCGGCGGTAATCAGCTCGAAACATGAGCGGCCCACCGGGAATTCTGCCGACCCTCCCGATTCCCACTCCGGCGTTGCACCGAGGTCATTTAAGGCTTCCTGTCGGGTCGTGTTTCAAACGGGCCACTTTTAGTGAACATCCACTCAATCACGCCGGCAAAAAACGTGTCCTATATTGCCTCGTTATGTTTCACTGACCTCACACCATCACATTTTCATGCTTGAGATATACGGGCCTGCTCAACCCCAGTGTGTGTGTGTGTGTGTTTAGAAAAAACCCGCCTGGTAACCTCTAGCCAAGCTGAATCATGTGTTAGTTAAAGCTGATCATTTGATATTACATGCAGAAACCTGTTATCGCCCGTGTCATGTGACTTTTTGCATGCTGAGAGAAAAAAATAGCAGCAGAGAGGTGTGATGGTCAAGGTTAAGTCCTAGTGTCCAGAACGTCAAGAATTTAAATCGGCACATCAAAATAGAGCCAGTGTCAGGATCTTAATCCGTCTTGTCTTTTTCTAACCGGTCAGAAATTTTCCGAAACCCCAAAGAAATTTGTGTGATGTTACGTCATGAACTCATGACAGTGCCAATGGCTTCCTCATGTCCAGGTGGAAATTAATTTTCTTAAAATACATCAATAAAAGATGTTGAGACTGGAACTAAGAGACTCAGACACTGTACACAAAGCTCCTGAGCTCCATGAAGATCTCCATGGTGTGGAGGCAAAGGATGGAGAAGGTGGAAGATCTGGAGTGTCCTGCACAGAGCCCTGACTCTGACTTAACCCCACTGGGATGAACTGGAACTAGAGACTCTTCAACATCCTAACATCATCTTGCTACTGCTCTTGTAGCTGAAAGTCACCAAGAACGTCGAGGTGCTCAAAAAGCACAGAGAGTATGGTCCAGAAACATTTTGGATATGTTTATAGTGTATGAAACCATTTTTCCTGGTGCGTGTTGCCGTGGATACAGCTCATTTCTGAAGCTGAGCAGCTAAACAAGGGCAGTGGTGGTTCTTCATTTAAATCTCTGGGCTAGCGAACAGAAAGTTGTGAATTTCAGCAGGGAAAGAACTAAAATTAATTTGTGCTACGATTAGAAACCAAACGGACTTCATTGCCACACTTCACTTTTTAGGCAGTGTATCACTTACTTTTCTTAAAGACAGTTTTTTTTCATATATGGCATTTGGCAGATGCCTTACAGAAAAGTGCAGAGCAGAGCGACTTACTGAAAAGGGAATTTTGTCCCTATTCATCCCGACATGTGCTTGGAATGCGAGAGATTACTTGGAGCAAGCCCGAGCTATGTTCGAGACAATTTATCTACATCACCAAAGATCCTTGAGCAAACACTTTGCAGGTTCCACCGAGATATGAACTCTGGAGCGCTGGATTCAGAGGCCACCATGTTACACCATGTCCTCCAAAACACAGGGCTAGAAATGCCCCACCCCTTTCTTCCTGTGAATTACATCCTGCATTTGCATACTGAAATGTGATCCGGGTCTTGACGCTACAAGCCTGAGATATTAATACTCTCATTTCAGGAACATAAACATTTTCATCAGCAATTTATTGACTTTTTTTTAAATGCATTTTTCAGCTGTTTTTCATTTTTATGATAATGTAAGAACCCAATTGTACCAAATTTCTTGTTCGTGTCCTTATCTTAATTATCATGTTATTCAACAATATATTTCACCTTTTTTCTCTCCCACTATATAAACTGTTTAAAAAAAAAGGCACTATACAGGTAACTCATTCCTCCCGAAGGTACAAACAATGTAAAGGCAACCTCAAAGGTTCAAGAGTGGTCTTTAACATTCAATTATGTGCCTTAAATGAGTTTTAAAAGTAGGCTACATCCTTTAGATCCTCTAACTAAAGGTAGGAAAGCACGTACCCTTGAGGGGACCACCCGAGTGACAGGCGCTTGTGAGTTTCCATCTGGCCTAATGAGTGTGCATCTGAAGTGAAACAGAACCTGCGTAACCTCTGTGTTCTTCAGCGGCTGGAAATGATTTTTTGGCTCGGTGTCGTGTGTAAAGCTGCTGATGAAGCTGAGAAAGGTGAGCCTTTGTGATCTTTACAGACTACAGAGTAATGCTGCAGGGAAACATGAGGGAAGTGGTGGAGCACGGAGTATACACACACACACAAATATGCAGAAACACAAGAGAGATGAAATATATGCACACACCAGGCCCACTCTTTACATTTTCCTGTTGGATTTTGTGCCATGCATTGGCCTCACACACACACACACACACACACACACACACACACACACACACACACACACTTGTGCCCGGCTTACTTGAAGACCAACACTGTTGATTTATGATATCTCGGTTATTCTCTCTCTCTCTCTCTCTCTCTCTCTCTCTCTCTGTAACTCCTAACAGCTGTCTGCAGTGGCGCCTTTCCTGTAGGATTAGTCTGAATGGACATATCCACATGGGGTCTCTCTCTCTTTCTCTCTCTCTCTCTCTCTCTCTCTCTCTTTCTCTCTCTCTCTCTCGCTCGCTCTCTCTCTCTCTCTCTCTCTCTCTCTCTCTCTCTCTTATACACACACACTTACACCAGCGACACACACTCACAGGAACAGAATAAAGCAGGAAGCCCATGCTGATTTTTAATGTTTCTCAGAACACAGAGTGTCTCCCGCATGTCCGAACCATCACATGCTCCCTCTGAAGGACGCCGCGTGAACATAAACAATTTCGAGGATAAAACCCAACCTATTTCTAACACTTCTAATGCAAGACTCCGCCTTTAAAGTTTAGGCCACGCCTTCTACCTGAGTCTTCCAGGGAGTGACATCACGCTGATACCAAACTCATGCTCAGGAAACGTGTCATACAACACAGTGACATAAACCTTATGTATTTTAAATACATTATAAAGCTGATGCATTTTTCTTCCTCAACTAAATACTTTATTCCTCTTATACCACAGCTAGTTTTATTTATTAAAGAATGCTCTTCATCCATTTATTCAGTCCCTCCAGGATTGTGTTTCAGTCACTCCAGTGTGTTTGCTTGATTTTGCATCTCTTTTTTTTGTTTTGTTTTTTTTTACATTTGTCATGTGTTTTTTGTGCTTGTTTTCAGAAATCGACTCGGATTGATGAAATCCTAAGCACAGGATTCTTCTTCTAATCTACTCCCAGTGAGATACATCTGTAATGCCTTTCTGTGAGAGCTGTTCTCATGTTCACACACATGAAGGGAAGAGCATTCCGGCTGAAGGCGTGTTGTGACATCACACAACGTGTCCCGACACAAATCTACAGGAAATCTGCATCACTTTGAAAAAATCGCAAGATCCTCTGAATATCATTCATTTATGCAAACACAAAATGGTGATATCCTGGAGTAACTGATTTATAGATACATGTAGAAACAAGTTTGTTCCTGTTATCACTTTCATTATAGCAGCTACAAACAGTTGTTTTCTCTCTCTCTCTCTCTCTCTCTGTCTCTCTCTCTCTCTCTCGTCTGTCTTGTAGATGTCAGAAAGTTGCAGCTTTGCCTCTGACTGTTCTAAAGCACTGACACTGGAGACTCCTTCCCTAAAGCAAAAAATTTCACTAAATCATTCCTTCAACATCTGCTGTACGAGTTTCTGTGGATGAGCCGTTGCTATAGAAACAGTAACGTATCAGATCGAGTGCAGTATATACAGGTTACTATTACAGAAGATAAGAAAGGATCAACACTGACCAGAAACCAGAACTCGCAGGCGCCGCACCATAACAATGGTTAAGCGTTAAATATCAGTAGAGCCTTTCCGAATCCCAGAGGACACTCTGTAAAGCTGACGGCTAACAGGATGAGGAAAGAGGATAGTGTTGAGTGAAGGGGTGGGTGTTAATCGTGCCTTCTTAACAGAGGAAAGAGAAGACAGACGCAGAGAGATGCAGAGCTCTGGGGCCTTGACACTGAATGACCTCTCTGACCTCCTCATGATGGATAATCTGACCTTGGGGATGACAAGAAGTGCACTGGTATTGGAGCTTATTCTGTGTGTGTGTGATTAAAGAAGCTTAGCTGCATAGTACAAGGCTTTAACAGAAAAAAAATCAAATTATCCAATTTCCCGTTTAAACTAATTGACCAGTAAAGATGCTTTTCTTTAGTTTTGCAAAGAAGTCGATTTCACCAACACACAAAATTCCAATACATACATACATTCCAACACTTAAAATTCCAGCACACAAAATTCCAACACACAGCATCCCAACACACAAAACTCCAATGCACAAAATTCCGACACACAAAATTCCAATACGTACATACACACATTCCAACACTCAATATCCCTACACACAGCATCCCAACACACAGCATCCCAACACACAAAACTCCACACAACATTCCAACACACAAAATTCCAATACATACATGCACACATTCCAACACTCAAAATCTCAACACACAAAACTCCATTCAAAATCCCAACACATAGAATTCCAACACAGAATTCCAGCAGACAAAACTCGACACAAAATTCCAAAATGTAGAATTCCAACACACAAAAAATCCCATACACAACATTCCAACGTAGAGTTTTAACACACAGAATTCCAAAGTACTAAATTCCAACACACAAAATTCTAACACATAAAACTCTTAACACAGAATTCCAACACAATAAAAACCCACATACACATATTTCAAACACACAGAATTCTAAAATACAAAATCCTAACACAAAATTCCAGCTCAGAATTCCAACATGCAAAATTCCAGAACTGTTGTACAAAGTTGCACGAAGGTCGTCTTTGTTCCAGCTTTACTCTACAATCCCGTCTTCAGATTTTTTTATTTGAAGCTGGAGGTGTGATGGCGTTCCAGTGTTCAGCTACATAGTGAAGTTTTAATCTTGCTGTATTTACAGAGGTCAGGAAGCGCTGCCTGGTCACTGAAGAGCTGGATGTGGTCTGAGGCTGGAGATGGAAATGAGAGTGTAGAGCAGCATCAGGGTAAAATCTGAGCTCTGTGTTCATGTGTCACAGTCTGGGACCAAGACTTCCTGTAAGTAACTATTCAGGTTTTAATGTTTGCTTTTTTTGTTTTGTTTGTTTTATTTATTTTTTTTTTAATAATCCACTTCTCATCTACTTGACATAAAAGCAGTCCTTGCCAGACAAGTTTCCTTGGATAAACCACTGACAAGGACAATTTCAGGCCTGTTTGGACGCGGGTTATTTTTGGAAAAGTTTGAGAATTCTTACACAAGCGAGAGAGTGGGATGATTTACAGCATGAGGTGCAGAGCTGAGCTCCAGCAGAAATATCCAGCAAACGAACATTCGATTGTTTCACACAAGCGCCCCAAAACAAACCGGACTTTGGAGTGTTTTGGTTATTGACGGCTGTGTGTGTGTGTGTGTGTGTGAGGAGTCATTGCCCCAGATATGAGCAGCTCTATAAACAGAACATGGACAACATACTGTGGAGTTACACACTCACTCACACACACACACACACACTGTCTTAGTGAGGACCTTTTATACATACATATTAAAGCAGCTAATTAATGCCACACTACACCAAAGTCTATCACTAAATTGATCGATTTGTTTGTTTGTTTGTTATTATTATTAAATAAAAGCTGTTATGTTTTCATAATGTGGACCCAATAATTGTCCCCAGAAGGTCAAACTGTCAGATAGTCCAATCCTTCTCAGGACATTTGGTTCCCACCAAGATCTAAAAACATATCCACACACACACAGACACCGAGCACTTCCTAAAAATGAGGTTCATATGGGTTGTTGTGTTTGTTAGGGGATTTTGAACCGTGTCTCTCTCTCTCTCTCTCTCTCTCTCTCGTTCTCTTACACACACACACAATCTCCTCTTTTCTTTGCTCTTTCATGTGTCTGGCTGTGGAACGCCAAACATCTCTGACCTGAAACTGATCTCTCTCTCTCTCTCTCTCTCTCTCTCTCTTTCTTTTGCACACACACACACACACACACACACAAACTCTAAGGCACAAAACAAAAATCCCCAAACCTAAAGTTTCCCCTCATACTTTCTCTACTTTTCCTTGAATATATTTCTCATTCCTCATTCTTGGTTTTCTTTCTCACGTGTTGCCCAGAAGTGTGTGTGTGTACAGATTTGTCTATCAATCTATCTATGACTCAGTTTCTCTCTTTTCCCATTGCTCACACATGATGCTCTGCAGATCCCCCTCAGTGCGGAGGATGCGTTGGGACATTAGTTCTGATATCATGGCTGTTACACAAAGCATCTTTTCTTTCCCTTCAAACGTGCCGGCGAGTTGCTCCGACTGCGATCTCGGGCCTGTCTGAAACTCTTGCGCCACGCCGGCCGCCGTCTCTACAGAGCGTTTTTGTCTTTTCAAAGGAGGCAGCAATTACAGAAAAGAGAGGAAGAAGGAGGAGGACGAACGTAAGAGTGAGGAGGAAAGGAAGAAAGAAAGGAAGAAAAAGAGCTGTGGAATTCCTCGTGGGAGAGAGTGCTTTATTTTTCGATCTGTCTCTGTGTCTCTCTGTCATCTTCCTCTCAGTCTGGCTGTGTGTGAGAAAAAAAAGAAAGAAAGAAACCCCTGGCGTCCGTCCCACTCGTCTCTCCAAACGTCACTTTATTGAGCAAAAACACCAACGCACTATATCAAACAATGTCCTGTCTCTTTTCTCCTGCGCTAAACGCCTGTGTTACGAGCTGGCTGATCCCTCTGTGGGTTACTGGCCGCCACAAAACACTAATCTAATCAAGATGTGCGGCAGAGGACAAAACACTGCGCTCGCTAAACCGTCTCGCACAGGGACGGCCTCGGCGCGGCGTCATCTAGCAAACACCGCACACGGCTGAACCCTGGTTCACGTAGCAAACCTTAATTAAGATCAGAGCCATTTGTTAAAGTCATGGGAAAGCTGTTGCTAAGAGAGTGTGTGTTAGCAAAACCCTGAGAAACATGATAGCATGTTTTATACCTACAGAATATACAGAAAAATATTCATTTCTCTCAGATATTACTTTCTAAACCTTAGAACTTAGACTTAGACTTGACTGGAAGTGTTTGTAAGAACACTCATTAGGCAGCTGGTGAAGCTAGCTAGCTAGCGACTAGTTTGTAGCCATATTTTGTTGGAAAACTTGGCTTCAACTGCAAGTATTTGTGAAACATGGTCACTAGGCAAGATGGCCACCAAGCACAGGTTAGCTAATGACTGAGGGAAATTGAGTTTGCTATCATATGCGTATTTCAGTGACAATGAGACAAAACTGTTGGGAAAAAAACCCCTGCAAAACCTAGGCAACAGAGTGACATGATGACTGAAGCATAAGCTAGCTAATCAGATAGTTCGCTAGGATATAGATATACTATGGTAACAGTGGAAATGGTACAAGACTGTCAGGGAAATGACCTCAGATGTGAGATGTGCGAAATGACACTATTAATTACAAATCCAAGTGTTTATTTAAAAAAACAAAACACTGTTGCTAGGCAACCAGGGAATGGAGCTGCTGAGCATAAGCTAGCTAAAGACTAAAGGAAATTTGGATAGCTGGCATTAAATTGCTGAAAGAAGAGAGACATATCTGTCCAGAATGTTAACATTAACACTCTGTAGAAAGCTAATCATTGACATCAGCTAGACAGAAGCTAGATAACGACTGAGGGGATTTTAGTTAGCTAGAACATAGCTGTGTCATATGTAGGGAAGAAGATGAGGCAAAGGCATAAGTACTGTTTGCTTTTATTTTTGCTAGGTGTGTATTTAAATTTCAACTGCTAACCTGAACCTCCGTGTTATTCAGAACAATGTTTACCCCGGGTGCTAGCAGATTTCCACGATTTTCCCACAGGAAAACAAGAAACTGTTCGAGTGGCTACAGTTGAGAGGATACTGTTGCTAGGCAACCGAGTAACAGGAACACTGAGGGAAGTTTATTGAGCTAGTTACAGATCAGTTGTTAAGTCTTAGAAAGACAACCTAGAGTCACAGCGTCAGTAAAAACGAGGTCAAATCTGTCCGGAACCTCAGCGTTTTCCCTCAGATGTGCTGAGGAATGACTAAAAAACCCAACCCACTGACTTCAAAACAACAATTCACTGAATAAGATCCTGACCGGTTACTGAACCTTTCCCGCCATATTGACTGACGGCAGCTACGCGGTTGAGCGGTTCAGAGAGATCCGAACGTTTCAAAGAGGTGAATACCGCATGAGTGGGCCGCGTGTATGGAACCTTCTGGTAAACACGGTAAACACACGACCCCGCCTGACGTAGCAACAGACACAACACGGAGCTGTAGCCAGTGACATCATCACAGTGACACGACTTCAGAGGATGTGCTTCTGCTTCTCATATGTTTCTGAACTGCAGCAAAGAATATCGTCTGTGTGTGTGTGAGTGTGTGTGTGAGAGAGAGTGAGTGAGTGTGTGTGTGAGTGAGTGTGTGAAAGAGAGAGAGTGAGTGTGCGTGTGTGAGAGTGTTTGTGAGTGTGTGTGAGAGAGAGAGTGTTTGTGAGTGTGAGAGAGAGTGTGAGTGTGTGTGAAAGAGAGAGAGAGAGTGAGTGTGTGTGTGAGAGTGTTTGTGAGTGTGAGAGAGTGAGTGTGTGTGTGAGAGTGTTTGTGAGTGTGAGAGAGTGTGAGTGTGTGAAAGAGAGAGTGAGTGTGTGTGTGTGAGAGAGTGTGTGAAAGAGAGAGAGTGAGTGTGTGTGTGAGAGAGAGTGTGAGTGTGAGAGAGTGAGTGAGTGTGTGTGTGTGAGAGAGAGTGTGAGTGTGGGAAAGAGAGAGAGAGTGAGTGTGTGTGTGTGTGTGGGCTGTTTGGTCGTTAATAAAAGCTCTGGCCGTCCTCTGATCTCTCATCCCCTCTCCAAAACAAATAACATTTCACTCTCTTCTACTCTCCACTCTTTTCCCTCTCTCCTTCTTTCTGTCTCATTCTCTTTTCCTCTCTTTCTCTCTTTTTCCCTCCTTCCTCTCCACTCTCATCTCTTTCATTTCCTCCCAGTTTTGTTCCTCATCCTTTCCATCTATCTTTCCTCTCCTCACTTTTTTCTCCATCCCACAAAAACTCCTTTGCTCCTTTTCTCTCTCTTTCCTGGTGCTTTTTTTTCTTCCCCTCCATTCTTTCTTCTATCACTTTTTTCTTTTTTTTTTCTATACTTTCTCTTTTTCTCTCTCATGTCCTTCTACACTATATTGCCAAAAGTATTCACTCACCCATCAGAATAATCAGAATCAGGTGTTCCAATCACTTCCATGGCCACAGGTGTATAAAATCAAGCACCTAGGCATGCAGACTGTTTTTACAAACATTTGTGAAAGAATGGGTCGCTCTCAGGAGCTCAGTGAATTCCAGCGTGGAACTGTGATAGGATGCCACCTGTGCAACAAATCCAGTCGTGAAATTTCCTCACTCCTAAATATTCCACAGTCAACTGTCAGCTGTATTATAAGAACGTGGAAGTGTTTGGGAACGACAGCAACTCAGCCACGAAGTGGTAGGCCACGTAAACTGACGGAGCGGGGTCAGCGGATGCTGAGGTGCATAGTGCGAAGAGGTCGCCAACTTTCTGCAGAGTCAATCGCTACAGACCTCCAAACTTCATGTGGCCTTCAGATTAGCTCAAGAACAGTGCGCAGAGAGCTTCATGGAATGGGTTTCCATGGCCGAGGGTTTCCATTCTAACCCTAACCCTAACCCTAGCTGCATCCAAGCCATACATCACCAAGTGCAATGCAAAGGGTCGGATGCAGGGGTGTAAAGCACGCCGCCACTGGACTCTAGAGCAGTGGAGACGCGTTCTCTGGAGTGACGAATCGCGCTTCTCCATCTGGCAATCTGATGGACGAGTCTGGGTTTGGCGGTTGCCAGGAGAACGGTCTTGACTTGTCTGACTGCATTGTGCCAAGTGTAAAGTTTGGTGGAGGGGGGATTATGGTGTGGGGTTGTTTTTCAGGAGCTGGGCTTGGCCCCTTAGTTCCAGTGAAAGGAACTCTGAATGCTTCAGCATACCAAGACATTTTGGACAATTCCATGCTCCCAACTTTGTGGGAACAGTTTGGAGCTGGCCCCTTCCTCTTCCAACATGACTGTGCACCAGTGCACAAAGCAAGGTCCATAAAGACATGGATGACAGAGTCTGGTGTGGATGAACTTGACTGGCCTGCACAGAGTCCTGACCTCAACCTGATAGAACACCTTTGGGATGAATTAGAGCGGAGACTGAGAGCCAGACCTTCTCGTCCAACATCAGTGTGTGACCTCACAAATGCGCTTCTGGAAGAATGGTCAAAAATTCCCATAAACACACTCCTAAACCTTGTGGACAGCCTTCCCAGAAGAGTTGAAGCTGTTATAGCTGCAAAGGGTGGACCGACGTCATATTGAACCCTATGGATTAGGAATGGGATGTCACTTAAGTTCATATGCGAGTCAAGGCAGGTGAGCGAATACTTTTGGCAATATAGTGTATCTCCTGTCAGTCTTTTTATTTCTCTCTTTCTCTTTCTGTCTACTCCTTCAGTTTCTTTCTCTCTTTCAATCTTCCCCTTCATCTCTCATCCTTTTTTTCTCTTGCTCCATCATCCTGTTCTCATCCTCTCTACTCACTCTCCTCCTCTCCACATTTTCTCTCCAACATCCTTCACTTCTTCCTTTTCTTTTCTTTCTCTTTATTGTTCAATTCTATCTCTCTCATGCTCTTTCTCTTTCTTCTTCTATCCATCTCATCTTTTCCTCTTTCCTCCTCTCTCTCTCTCTCTCTCTCTCTCTTTCTCTCTCTCTCCCTTCAGTTTCTCTCTTTCAGTCTTCCCCTTCCCTCTCTCATCCTCTCTATTTCACATTCTCTCACTCCATCATCCTGTTCTCATCCTCTCTATTCACTCTCCTCCTCCTCTTCTCCACATTTTCTCTCCGACATCTTTCACTCTTCCTCTCCTTCCTTTTCTTTTCTCTCTCTTTATTGTTCAATTCTA
Organism: Hemibagrus wyckioides; assembly: GCF_019097595.1. Taxonomy (NCBI): domain Eukaryota; kingdom Metazoa; phylum Chordata; class Actinopteri; order Siluriformes; family Bagridae; genus Hemibagrus; species Hemibagrus wyckioides. The sequence continues at coordinate 18,247,513 of NC_080735.1, read as the reverse complement.
TCTCTTTCTCATGCTCTTTCTCTTCTTTCGTCTATCCATCTCATCTTTTCCTCTTTCCTCCTACTTATTTGTCTTTCTCTTTTTACATTTTTTTCTCTCCTCTTAGCATTTTCTCTCTCCTGTCTTTTTTTCCTTCTCTCTCTTACCCCCCCTCTCTTTTTTTCTAATTTACATTACCCCCCCCCCTTCTCTCTCCCTCTCTCCTCTCTCTCACTCGCCAACCCGATCCCACCAGCAATTGGCAGTAATTATACTGCAGGGCAGTTTGGTTGTGTTTTGCATGAATGAAGGCTGATGAGGAAGGCTGGAGCTTCAGAGGGCTAGCGGTTGACGACTAGCCGCACTCTTCCGTCTGAACTAGCAACAACAAAACTGCAGAGACATTCACTAAACATGACGAAGAGCGAGAACTTATTCCTTTCCTCAGCTTGCACAGCCATCTTAAGTGACAATGTAGACAAATGCAGTCTGCGTGAAGCCAGACGTCCAAACACAAAAACCTCCGAATGTCCGGCCAAAAATCCGTCATTTTTCCCTTTTTTTTTTCGTGCTCACAAGACCGACACGGACCTCGTTAAAAAGCAATCACAGCCGTGATCTTCCCTGGGGTTTTGGTACCATGTGAAATTCCGTCGGTGTTTTCTTAGTGCTCTTATCACCAGCATCACGCTCGCCTGCACATCATCACAGCCGTGACGCTAGCTCACGATAACTCTCTTCCTTCCACAGCTACGGAGAACGACAGCGAAAAATTTCTTTCACTATCCACATTATCATCTAATTAAAAAACAAAAAGCGTTCTAGATCATGGAAGCGTTAGCGTGTCACTGAGCAGCTCTGCGTGTGGGCGTGGTCTCTAAATCATCTATTACTGTGGGTGTGTCTTTGAGTCCATATATGGAACAGGGAGAGAAAGGTTGTTGTATGTTTATTTTATATATCTCTGAAACTAGCATGCTAACATGCTAGGATTTCTGAAAAGATTTTAAAGGCGCAACTAGCTAGCATGAGCTAAGCTGACAGGATTTCTGAGATGTTCATATAATATGCTATATTAAGTGCTAATGCTAGTCAGTTAGCTAGCATGAGCTAAGCTGACAGGATTTCTGAGATGTTCATATAATACGCCATATTCAGTGCTAATGCTAGTCAGCATAAGGTAAGCTGACTGGGTTTCTGAGAAGATTTTAGTTATGTTCAGATAAACGCCATATTCAGTGCTAATGCTAGTCAGCTAGCTAGCACGAGCTAAGCTGACAGGATTTCTGACTGAATTAAAATGATACCATATTCCTACTCACAGCCTTTATTGTTAAAAGAAGCTAGCTTGCTAAAATGAGCTAAGCTGACAGAATTCCTCTGAAAACTTGTCAGAAGACGAAAGAAAGGTTCATCTGTAGATCATCAGGAAGGTTTTGGATCATCGAAAGATCCAGTAACTGCTTTCAGCTTTGGCCTTCCTGCAAAGAGGCAGCCAGAGTCCTCATTAAAGCTCTCTGGGTCGAGTCCAGTGTGGCACGAAGCTCAACAACATCTCATCTCCGTCTTTCACTGCAGCCTTCTCTGACCTGAACCACACTGAGTAAGAGCAGTTCAGTCACTGCACAAGAGCTGCCTCGTGAGAAAAAACAGCACAATAAATGAAAACAAAAACTTTCAGATGTGAGCTCATCCACTTCAAACCTCATCCTGGGAACACATATTCTGTCTAATCTCAGAGTGATAGTTCAGCCAACAAAAAACAAAACAAACAATCCAAATGTAGTCAATTGTCCAAAATGACTTTTTTTGTTCTTTTGCCTGCAAGCTACAAGGCTGGTCTCTAACATGTATCTGACCAGTAACAGAGGAGTTAGTTAGCATGCAGTAGTTCCTATGCGCCATAACATTATGACCGCCTGCCTTATATTGTGTTGGTCCTTTTGGTGCCAAAACAGCCCTGACCTGTTGAGCCATGTACTCCACTAGATCCCTGAAGGTGTAATGCGGTATCTGGCACGAAGATGTTAGCAGTAGATCCTTTAAGTCCTCTAACTTACAGAACTTAAAGGATACTTTTGATAGATACTGACCACTGCAGACACCTCACAAGAGCAGCAGTTGTGGAGATGCTCTGATCCAGTCGTCTATCCGCCATCACAATTTGTCCCTTCGTCAAACTCGGTCAAATCCTTACACTTGTCCATTTCTCCTGCTTCTAACACATCAACTTTGAGGACAAAATGTTCACCTGCTGCCTAATATATCCCACACACTAACAGGTGCCATGATGAGGAGATCACCAGTCTTATTCACTTCACCTGTTCACCTGGTCATAATGTTATGCCTACTCAGTGTTATTACGTCTAGAATTTTAAGATTGATGCAGTGAGAACTGGGGCATGTTTTTATGACGAAGAGTTTAACCTCGCTCGAAGGCTGAAGATAAACACCAGCGACCTCGTTACACACAGTTCTGCTAATAACAGCAGGATTTAGTGTGATTATAACATGTATTGTAATTAAATTTGTAGTAAGTGTGTAATTATAAGACGTATTAGGGTTTGGTTCCTTGATGTAGCAGCTTCATCATGTCTCACTCCACATTGGTGGTTAATATGAAGCTCATATGAAAGGAGACACTCAGGACTTTGTAGTGTTTTAGGAGTATTTCTGTTTTTAGTCTACTAGGGGTGATATATTCATAGAAAAGTTCCAAAATACAAAAACGGTTCATTTTTTCCCACAGAGATGTTTGTATCTTCAAAGTTAATGTTGATCTCAAACCCATTTCTGCTCTCTGAGATGCTCCGAGTGCTTGTTCATCTAAAAAGCATCTCAGATTTCATCTTCAACCAGTAAAATTCTGTGTAAGGTTCTCCAACAGAGGGAAAAACACACGACTAAAACACACTGAAATCCGACAGACTCGTTTTAGGTCAGACTCACAGCCTGATCATTCATTACTTTACACTGATTAAAAACGTCCCATGAGTCCGTTTCCGTTCGGCCGCTGGACTGGAACTCCGGCGTTCTGTTAATTAAGCCACAAATGAAGTTTTACCATGAAACAGCACACGATGTTCCTGAGCTTCATGATGACTTTTTAATACTCTCTCTTCTGAAGCAGTGAAGGCTTTGAGTTTGTAACCGAAATGAATCACAACGTAAACAAACACCAGAGCAACTCAGTCATAGGTCCACCAGAATTTACAGCTTTAATGGTTTCTACAGCAATGTCATCAGGAAGAAGATGCAGAGAAATTAATCTTCTTCGTCTTCTTTGGGCTTCTTCTTTCCACAGCGAATCATCTCTCTCCACCTATCCCTATCTTCTGTATCCTCAACACTAGCTTCATATCCTCATTTATTACATCCATATACCTCCTCTTTGTCCTTCCTCTTTGCCTCCTGCCTGGCAGCTCCATGTCCAACATTCTCCTACCAATATACTCACTCTCCCTCCTCTGGACATGTCCAAACCATCTTAATCTGTCCTCCCTAACTTTGTCCCCCAAACGTCCAACATGAGCCGTCCCTCTGATGTACTCGTTCCTAATCCTGTCCACTCCCAAAGAGAACCTCAACATCTTCAGCTCTGACTCCTGCCTCAGTGACACTGCCTCTAAACCATACAGCATGTCAACCTTCCCCTTGATTCTCACCAATATTTTTCTATCACACAGGACACCCGACACCTTTCTCCACCCATTCCAACCTGCCTGCACTCGCTTCTTTACCTCTTTCCCATGCAGAGAAATGAATAAATAAATAAACAAATAATCAGATGTGGATGAAATCAACTGCACTTTAGATGTAATGTAATAAAAAAAAACAATACAGGCTTCAGACTCCACACATGCTACATCATATATAAATATTTGAAAATTGTTTTATAATGGTCATTTCTGAGTGATAATAATGAGATTAGATGAGGTATATTGGCGAGGGTTTTCTACATTACACACTAATGAATGGAAGCTGATATTCTTTAGCAGTTTGTGTGTTTGAACTGTATTTACTGAAACCTCTGAGTGCAGGAGCAGTGAAACTCTGACGCTGACTGACGCTGTAGTAACTGTGGCTTTGGAGACCCCGCCTTCGTCCCCGCGCCAGACGCTCCATACTACACGATGGTGATGGACTTTCTCCATTGTCAGTCTTCCTTCAGCACTTGAAGATAGATGACTGTCTCCTGGACCCCAAACTCCTCTGCTGTAGGGGACATGTGGTACAGCAAGCGCTACGATACACAGCGTTACGCTCCTGTAATGAGTCGTTCAGCCAAAACCTACAACTAGACATTAAGATCACACGGGTTCCACACGACTCTGTGTTTTTTTTACTAGCAGGTAATGACAGCTCTCTGACTTCACCCTCTATCTGTCACATTCTTTCAAAAAGGCAGGTGTAGGTGAGATCATATTAGCACATCTCTCTCTTTCTCTCTCTCTCTCAACTTTTTCTCTCTCTACCTCTCTCTTTCTCTCTTTCCCTTTCTCAATCTGTCTGTCTGTCTCTCTCTCTCTTTTTTAACTTTTTCTCTCTCTACCTCTCTCCCTCTCTTTCCCTTTTTCAGTCTGTCTGTCTGTCTCTCTCTCTCTCTCTCTCTTCTAACTTTTTCTCTCTCTACCTCTCTTTCCCTCTTTCCCTTTCTCAGTCTGTCTCTCTCTCTCTCTCTTTTTTCCTTTCTCAGTCTCTCTCTCTTTCCCTCTCTTACTCTCCCTCTCTCTTTCTGCCTTCGCAGTCTTTATTTATTTTTTTCTTACACAACACCACAGGCCTCCACACAGTCACTTTTTTCCTCTCACGTACTCTCTCTGTCTCTCTCTCACACACACACACGCACACAGAGTGTTAAAGGTTCACAGGCGGTTGGAAGAGGTCATAATTATGTTTTATAGACTGAGACAGCTGTAGTAAAAAAAATGAAAAAGATGGATAATAAAGTGCCTCTTGCGCAATAATCTAGTGTGTAATTGTGGTACCGGACAGTCAAGCGCACACACACACACACAGTAACTCTTTACCTTTATTCCCCTCTCCGTAGCACACTGTGGCGTGGTGATGCTCGGACCTGTATCCTGAGGGCTTGTTAGAGGGGGCGTGTCCTCGCTGTGGGGTTTAACCCTTACTCAGCCGAAACGTCTGGAGGTGAGGCCGACGTGACCCGTGTGAGAAACGACAGATTTAGATTTATGATCCAAGACGGAGGAAGCACTGATTAGTGTTTGTTTGATGTGTATGGGTTTGTGTTTCTGTGTGTGTGTGTGTGTGTGTGTCTGTGTGTGTGTGTTTCTGTGTACGGGTTTGTGTTTCTGTGTGTGTGTGTGTGTGTGTGTGTGTGTGAGTGTGTGTGTGTTTCTGTGTACGGGTTTGTGTTTCTGTGTGTGTGTGTGTGTGTGTGTTTCTGTGTACTGGTTGGTGTGTGTGTGTGTGTGTTTCTGTGTACAGGTTTGTGTTTCTGTGTGTGTGTGTGTGTGTGTGTATGGGTTTGTGTTTCTGTGTGTGTGTGTGTGTACAGGTTTGTGTTTCTGTGTGTGTGTGTGTGTTTCTGTGTACTGGTTGGTGTGTGTGTGTGTGTTTCTGTGTACAGGTTTGTGTTTCTGTGTGTGTGTGTGTGTGTGTATGGGTTTGTGTTTCTGTGTGTGTATGTGTGTGTGTGTACAGGTTTGTGTTTCTGTGTGTGTGTGTGTTTCTGTGTACAGGTTGGTGTGTGTGTGTGTGTACAGGTTTGTGTTTCTGTGTGTTTGTGTACAGGTTTGTGTTTCTGTGTGTGTGTGTGTGTATTTCTGTGTACAGGTTGGTGTGTGTGTGTTTCTGTGTACAGGTTGGTGTGTGCGTGTGTGTTTCTGTGTACAGGTTTGTGTTTCTGAGTGTGTGTGTGTGTGTACGGGTTTGTGTTTCTGTGTGTGTGTGTACAGGTTTGTGTTTCTGTGTGTGTGTGTTTCTTTGTACAGGTTTGTGTTTCTGTGTGTGTGTGTTTCTTTGTACGGGTTTGTGTTTCTGTGTGTGTGTTTCTGTGTGTGTGTGTGTGTGTACAGGTTTGTGTTTCTGTGTGTGTGTCTGTGTGTGTGTCTGTGTTTCTTTGTACAGGTTTGTGTTTCTGTGTACGGGCTTGTGTTTCTCTGTGTGTGTGTGTGTGTGTGCTCGCACGTGTGTGTCTGTTTCTGTGTGTGTGAGTATTGGTGTGTGTGTCTGTGTTTCTTTGTGTTTCTGTGTGTGTATAACTAGAGTAAGTTGTTATCTCGGTTCGAGACTTGGTCACCATCCAGCACCAATGCACATTTACCACAGAACCCAAAAACAAATGCTCCACACACACACACATTCACAGAGAGAGACACTAACAGCCCGGTGAAATCTCAGGGGCGAATGATGAACGTTTTGGACACCGGCTGCTTGTCGTCGGCTGGAAGCTCTTGGCATTTCACTGTCACATTTCACAACTGCTCTGAGTTCCAGCTGAAGATAAAGCTCCATTTTTTACTCCTCGGTATCACAACACTTTTACACACCAAGGCTGAAATTCTAGCTATGAAGCACAAAGTATGAGAAATAGTCTAGAAAAAAATCCTCTTGTCCCCAGTGAGCGCCCGGCTTTTATATGCCCATAAAAGTAGATTTGGGTCCGTTTTAACCCTTTTTTACGTTTCATTTGCTGCAGCTAAATCCGTAATTGCTTTCTAATGAGGTTAATGTTGGTCTTGCGGGCGCAATGTGCAGTAAAAACTCCGAATAATTGGTGACTTTGCACATGAACCAGAATTTCTTACTTGGCAATATAAAGTGGGCTGGGCTAATCGCTAGGGTGGAATCCTGTGTAAGTCTTCTACTCACTAATCACGTATGGTTTATCGACGCTGTGCAACTTCTGACTGCTTTCCTTTAGTCTGAGTAAAAATCAGGGCGGGAACGCTAGCTAAGATTCCGAACTAGCAAGCAAAGTCTAAACTAGCGAGTGAAAGCTAAACCTTAAGAGCCGAGGCTAATTTACTGAGGAAAAGGAAATACTAGAATACATAATTGCAGTTTTAATGTTGTGTTGATGGAGATACGTGAGAAATAATTCAGTGAGCTTGAATTTTATTCCTATGAGACGATCCCATCCTGAGGAATGCGACATACCGAGTTCTTGGGACTGATATCATGCTGTATATAAATATGTTGTTTCTGTGGAAACCTGAGTGTGTTTTGTTTCGCAGTCCAACCGTTTCAGATTTTGCGTGAAGTTTTCAGGCAGGCGCGGGTTAACCGGCGCGCAGCTCCGCCTCCATCTGCCCTCCAAACTATTTGTCCTTTTTTGGTCCATGTTAAGTTTGACACAACAGTCCTTAAAAGACACACTAAAAACATTTCACATGCTGGCCAGCGTCCAGACGTCCCATAAACGTCTGGCAAAGACGCCGTTCTCACATCTTTTAAACGTCCGTGCGCTTGCTGATGGACTCGTACCAGCGCCACACACAAGCACTCTGTCACTGTCAGTGTCACCGCCGGGCTGAGAAGCAACCAGCACCGCCGCCGGTCCCGTGGGGGGTGGGGGGCGGGGTGAAGGGTGGAGGCTGGGTTCAGGAGGGGATTTTAATATACTATAGCGACCTGTATTGTGGTATAGGATCTGAGAAACCAGCAACTGTACAGTGTATTACATTAGTACAGGTTTGCTTTGTAGTGTGTTAGCTGTGTGTAAGTGTGCTAGCTTAGCTTTCCTGGAATTTAAGCTAGAAGCAAATTGAACTATGCACGTGTGTGTATTTGTGTAACACACAATCACCATCACATGACCATGCAGCTTGTTTGTCCACACAATTTATCCAATTAAGCAATAACGTAAAACATCTCGCATACATGACACAAGCACATCCAACCTCACATCTTATTAAGCTATAACCCCATTCTAAAACCGATATCAGGGGAGGGGCTGTGCATAAACTCAGTGTATGATGTCACAATATAGGATCACTCCAAATATAAAAATTGTTAGCCAGGACCTTGGCACTTTGATGCACACAACCTGACCTAAGAAAATTATGGAGAATATAATGGAGCTGTTTAAGTTCAGAAATTTCTGAAGTCGTGATACAGAAAACATGAGCTGGCTTACTAGCGGTTCGCTAGCTGACTAGCAATTTGCATGCAGATGTCATTGTATCATTTTATATAATTTATTAAGGTGTAATACATATTAATTATTCATGTTTTTGAGACAATTTTTCTCCCAAAAATACAGTACAACATTGCGTGTGTGTGTGTGTGTGAGACTGTTCACAAATCCTTCAGCTTTGCAAAAACGTCTGGTTCTGTTATTAGCAGTACAGAAGGACACATGGCCTTGCTGCTTTTCATTAGGAGGATGCTTAACTTGTGTGTGTGTGTGTGTGTGTGTGTGTGTTCTCTCGCCAGCAGACTATGGATAGCAGTTAGAGCTATATTTGCATTCCAAAGGAGGGATCGGTATTTGAAAATGTCTCTCAGCCTGAGGGCACAGACATTACTGGTACTGGCCTCCTACATTACCAATCAGTGTGTGTGTGTGTGTGTTGGGACTTTAACCAAAAGTCTACAGACCCACAGATGTGCGTCCCCCCCAGCTCCTTCTTCACTCTCTTGTTCTCTCTCTTTCTCTCTCACACACACACACACACACACATACACCTCACCTCTCTCGCCCATCTCTCCCATGAGAACGATGCTTTCCTTCCTAAAATAAACCCGGTTCACTCAGCACTCTGCGTTGGGGTCGTAAAGTTTCTCTCGTATTTACAATGCGACTGCTTCGAATCAGAACAGTGTACATCAGGGAATAAAAGTGGTGACTAAATGAATCCGGACGTCTCTGTGGACGTAAAGTCCAGTAAACACACTTAGATTCTTTATTACTGCTTATGATTATTTAGATTACTTGTTTTTATTACATTTATTTACATACTTTATTAAATTAGTTTACTTTGGCCATCCGTGTGTCAGTCTCAGTAAAGGAGGTGTGGCCTCTGTGTGGTCAGTGTCTGTGAAGGAGACGTGGCCTCTGTGTGGTCAGTGTCTCTGAAGGAGGCGTGGCCTCTGTGTGGTCAGTGTCTGTAGAGGAGATGTGGCCTCTGTGTCAGTCACAGTGAAGATGTGGCCTCGTTGTGGTCAGTGAAGGAGGTGTGGCCTTTGTGTGTGTGTCAGTCTTACAGAAAAAGATGCATGGCCTCTGTGTCAGTCTCTGTGAAGGAGGTGTGGCCTCTATGTGGTCAGTGAAGGAGGTGTGGCCTCATTGTGGTCAGTGAAGGAGGAGTAGCCTCTGTATCAGTCTCAGTGAAGGAGGTGTGGCCTCCCTGTGTGTCAGTCTCAGTGAAGGAGGTGTGGCCTCTGTGTCTGTCAGTCTCTGTGAAAGAGGTGTGGCCTCTGTGTCTGTCAGTCTCCATGAAGGAGGCGTGTCCTCTGTGTCTGTCACTCTCCATGAAGGAGGCATAGCCTCTGTGTCAGTCTCAGTGAAGAAGGTGTGGCCTCTATGTGGTCAGTGAAGGAGGTGTGGCCTCTGTGTATCTCAGTCACAATGTAGGAGGTGTGGCGTCTGTCGGTCAGTCACAGTGAAGGGGCGTGGTCGGAACTGTTTTCACATATCCCACTTGATTTCATGAGAAATTCTTTTTCTGATTAGAACAATCAGCAACAACATGGTTGGATTACATATTAAAGAGCTGTGAATTGTGAACCTGTTGTGTGTTGTGTTTGTAATCCTGTATTTGTTTATCTCATCAATAACCACATGTCTTTATTACGTTCCAACAAATTTCGCTCTCACGGCCTGTTTTATGATTTGGGTTCCATCGCTGTGTTTTTGCAGAACCAGTATAAAGTGTGCATTGCTGAAGCATTACTCCTCCGTCAGAGCGACAGTCATGCCGGACGTGTTTTTATAACTTTCATGGAATTCTTGTCTGGTGAGAAAAAATTATAGGATTGCCTTCTCACATGCAATACGGCTTCAGATTTCACCAAATAAGGACCCTTAGAGGACAAATGTCCTTATACTGCCTTCGAAATGGGACAGATTTTATTTGAGAAGCGTAAACACTGAACAAACCCCAAACACGCTGCCTACCTGAGAGACGTCCTGAGAACCGAGGGAGGATCTGAACTGACACTCTGTACATCTGATAGATCTGATATCGAAGTATATGGGTCAGTGATTATCAGTGCAGGGTTATCAGTGCTGAGCGCCTCACATCTGTGTGTGTGTGTGTGTTGGGGTAAAATGAGCCTGTTAAAAGTGCTACTGCAGGACTGTCAGACAGTGATGATGCCCTCAGGGAGAATCACACACACATACACATGTTTCCAGGACTACTTAAAAAGAGAGAGAGAGAGAGGGAGGGAGAGAGACAGGGTGGCGAGAGGTGGAATTATAAAGTGTTTAAAAGCTGCTGAGCTCTGCCCGATTCGTCTGTTGAGAGGAAACAAAGTGACTTTCCCTTCAAAGCCACAGAGCTCCCACTGTCTCCATACAGACACACACACACACAGTAAATAGTACTATACTCACAGCCATGCCTTCAGCCTCAGTAACCAAATGTTTGCTGCATTTGGCAGGAAAAGACGTCTCTGTAATATAGTAATTTTTTCACGTTACACATGTGCATGCCCAAATACACACACACATACACACACACACACACAAAGAATGAATGGCTTGCAATTGTTTTCTCTTATCCATGACACCTGCTGAAAAAGGCTTCATTGCTTTTCACTAGTTCAGTGCGCCGTACAATTTTGCCAACAAACCTACAGGCAATGTCACTCAGACAATGTTCCCAGATCTGTAAGAATGAACGATATTACATTGTTTGTCATAGTTGTTAGTAGTTATGGCTGTTATCTGATGTTTGCTTACCTTTACCTACATGTATAGTCCAAGCTATCAGCTAAAATGATTCAGAAACCGAGATGAAGATGAGGATGAGCTCATGCTCATGGATGGTGTAGTTTGCCTCACACCCCTGGGGTTCAGGGTTTGATTCCTCCCTCGTCTCTGTGTGCAGATTCTCTGTTTGCATGTTCTCCCTATGCGTTAAGGGTTTCCTCCATGTTGTCTAGTTTCCTCCAGCAATCTAAAGACAAGTTGTGTGTTATTGTGTTCTGTGATGGACTTGTACCTTGTCTAGTGTGTCCTCCACCTTGTACCCTAAGTCCCTTGATATAAACTCTATGTTCTGGATGGATGGATGGATGGATGGATGAATGGAGGGACTCTCTCATGGGCCAATAGTATGTTCATGCTAGTAGCCAGATTAAAACTCATGCTAGTAGCTTCTAGGATTGTTTGTAGACGAAAATTCCCCAAATTCCTATCTGCACCAATGTTGTATTAATGTAACACACATGGAGGAGAAGGCTTTTCCCAGTAAGAAGGCAGAAAAAACAGAAAGATGCACAGAGGGTTAAGGGTCTTGCTCAAGGGACCAACAGTAGCAGGTTTGTGGAATCGAGACTTGAGTTACATTCTGGATGTTTTGATCGGTGACAACTGTCAAGCCTCAATTCCTCCCAGTTCCCAGCAGTTCCTCCCAGTTACTCATAGATGATATGAAGCCTTGTTAACTCTTTTCCCAGAGGCCAAAAACTGAGTTTCCTCCTGTGTTCTAGCGTCCATGTTGATGATTGAATGTCTTCGTCATGTTTCCCTTGAAAGTGGAGGTTAATACAGAGCTCATACCAATGTAGACACTCAGGACTTTAAGGATTTCTGCTTTTCTCTAGACTATTAGAAAAGTTCCAAAAGACAGCTTGGTGTTTTTTGTTCTGTAATTCGAGAACGCCAGCGTCCTGGTGAAAAGGGTTAAAAACCACTATTTCTCAACCTGAAGACATTTGTCATTGGTTAATTAGCTATTTCCTTTACATTAGCTAGCTAAACCCCCTACCGATTAGCTAGCACGCTGTTCCTCTGCAGCCGATATCTTCTGTGGGTCTTACATTCACCAGCACAGTGCGGTCAAACCCACGGCAGATGGAGGAAGAGGGCGGCGCAACTGCGGTTCCCTCAAACCCACATGGTGAAGACGAAGAAGCTGGTTAAGGGCAAGAAGGTGGCGTGCGGAATTGGTTGGGTTTTTGACAAGGCTGATAGCAAACAGGACACAGAGCCCGCTGAACGTACACTGTGTTTTTTTGTTTTTTTTTGTCAAACCCCTATTACACACTATCACACAAAACCGCAGTACCCACAGCCACCATAGCAGAAGGAATGAGGGCCAGAAGTATGCAGTTATTAAAAGAATGAACAGGCAGAGAGAGAGAGGTTGGGGCCAAGAGACCAAAGCAGAGCTCTGTAATTGAATACAAGTGCGTTTATGAGCTCGGAGGGTCCTGCAAGTCAGAGCCCTAAACCAGACAGAGAGAAACACTTAGAGAGGGATTACACACGCAAAGACCGGCTAAAGAGCTCTGATCAAAGATTATCAGAGAAAGCAGCAGAAAAGAGAGACTGAGGGGAAGAAAAAGGAAGAGAGACAAGAAGAGATAGCGCTTTCCTGAGTTATTTAGTACCTCGTTCGAGACAGACTACAGCGGCGGAGTGAGTCGCTCCTACAGCCTCTGACCTTTGACCTTTTGATGATGAACGTCCTGTGAGCGCTTAAAACTTCCCAACAGTTATCAGTTTCACTTATTGCATTACCTGCCCCGCGGCTTTTTTTTTTTCTCCGTAAGACTTTAAATACCGAGAGAAGCAGAAGTTGAAGCTCTCGCGTAGTAAATCCTGTTATGTTAGCAGCATTTGATGCCTTAATTCGGAAAGCCTTTCACCCGGTGATATTGGATCACAGCGAGTGAGTCGCGTCCCATATGAACTCTGTAGCTTTGGAATTAATTTCCTGTGAAAAATAACGGTAGACCCCGGTCGTTTCTCTTTTTTTTCCTTATTTTTTCTGACTCAAATTTATACTCAGTTTTCTGTATCTGGTCTCGTTTGTCTTTAACTCCGCCCCCTTTTGATTTCTGGAGCAACGTTGCTCTCTGAAAAGATGCAGAAGTTGTGGTTATGAGGTGAGGTTTGTCTCTTACGAACGAATGAAAGCAAACAAAAATCCAAACGCAGTCATTTATATTTCTCAGAAGATCAGATTTCCCTTAAAACAGCAAAGTTACACAACTAAATGCCATAATTCAAATCATTGACATTTTTAAATTGTTAATTCTTCTACAATAAACACTGTTGTGTAGCTTTACGGGAGTCCAAAAATGAGGAAGAAATCTTCTTTGAAAGAGACTCAAAAACTTTTATAATGAATAAAAATCATCTCCTTTAAGAAAATGATCAGACTTTTTTTAATCTAAATGTGGAGCGTCCACCATACATCCAAGTTCCTGTGAAAGAGCTGTTGCTATAGAAACGCTAACATATCAGAACGAGCTGCTTTTCAAGAAAATCACTTTCTGACCAATCAGAATGGAGCAGTGTTGTAACTCAGTCAAACAGGCTAACTGACAAATTAGCATTAAATAAATGTGGAAAATATGAAATCAGCTCCTTTATACATCTGTGTGTGTGTGTGTGTGTGCAAGCTAATTGCTACAAAGCCAACAGAAAACAGGAATCAAAGGATCTGGAACTCAGATCTTTCTGCTGGGGTCTGCAAAATCTCCCTTTTTTCCCCATGCCAAGTGAACATGTAAAAAAAAGTTTCCAGTCGCTGTAGCTCGTATTGAGACTGGCAGCTCGCGCGAGCCCCGGTGTCTCGTGTAAGCTGAAATGTAAACTTGCGCGCCGTGTGGTCTGATCACAAGCGAGCGACCCAATGAAGATTCGCTGCGCGAGGAACTCGAGCGAGAAAACGATGACCGCAAGAAGCCCACCAGACGAGTAAAGCATCAATCCATCCTCTCAGCACTCTTTCAGCTCCGATATCACACGCTCCACACACTCACAGAGAGAGAGAGGGAGACAGAGAGAGATGGAAAGATGCTAAGAGAATCTAATAAAAAATTGAGAGAGAGATAGAGAGAATATGGAGAAAGTCTGCAGAGGAAGAGAGGACAGAAGGTGGTCAGTGTATGTGTCTACCTGTGGGAAGAAAAGAAAAAGACAGAAAGTTGGTGGAAAATGAAAGCCGGGTGTAGTTTGGATGTAGTTCAGGTGTTTCTGGTGTTGTTTTGATGTTTGGGTGTTGGTTTAGTGTTCAGGTGTTGTTTGGGTGTAGTTCATGTGTTGCTTTGGTGTCTGGGTGTAGTTCACGTGTTGGTTTAGTGTTCAGGTGTTGTTTGGGTGTAGTTCATGTGTTGCTTTGGTGTCTGTGTGTAGTTCACGTGTTGGTTTAGTGTTCAGGTGTTGTTTGGGTGTAGTTCATGTGTTGCTTTGGTGTTTGGGTGTAGTTCACGTGTTGGTTTAGTGTTCGGGTGTTGTCTGGGTGTAATTCAGATGTTGTTTTGGTGTTGGGTTTAGTTTGTTGTTGTTTTAGTGTTTAGGTGTTGTCTGGGTGTAGTTTGGGTGTTGCTTTGGTGTTTGGGTGTAGTTTGGGTGTTGTTTTAATGTTCAGTTGTTGTTTGGGTGTAGTTTGGGTGTAGTTCAGGTGTTCGGATGTTGTTTTGGTGTTTGGGTGTAGTTCAGGTGTTGTTTTAGTGTCCAGGTGTTGTTTGGGTTGTAGGTCGGGTGTTTGGTCATCACAGCCTGTGTGTTTAGCTTAATCTTCTAACCTTTGCTTTGCTCTCGGGGCTGGGAATCTGTCCCACTAACTATTTCTTCAAAAACAGTGTGTGTGTGTTCTCGAGCAAAACCAGATGCCACACACACACACACACACACACATTTTCTCTTTCTGTCTTATATACCAATATACCAAAGTTAAAGACTATCACAAGCTTTCTCTAGCTTTTGCTATCTATCTATTCATCTATCTCCCTGTCTATCAGTCCAGCTGTTTGTTTATCCATCTGTGGAGATAAGGGTGTGTTATGAGGACAGATGTGTTCTAGACTAGTTGACTGAAACCTTCACTAGAAACAGTGAGGGAGATGTTGTGTGAGACTATGCTGGAAAAACATCTCATCATCACTGTGTTAACAATTTACAATGAAATCTAGACGTGTGTGAGACTGGTTTCTTTTTAACCCCCAGAATTTTGATCACCCTCTGATCAGTCCCTTATCAACCTACGATCAATCCCTAATTACTCCCTTATCAACCCCTAATAAAATCCTGATCAACCTCAGATCAATCCCTGATCAACCTCTGATCAATTCCTGATCAGTCTCTGAGTAATCCCTAATCAATCTGTGATCAATCTTTTAGAAATCCCTGATCAACCTCCGATCAATCCCTTATCAAACCCTGTTCAATCCCTGATTAATCTAAGATCAAACCCTGATCAATCCCCAATCAATTTCTGATTAATCTAAGATCAAACCCTGATCAATCACTGATCCATCCCTGGTTAATCTAAGTTCAAACCCTGATAAATCCCTGATTAGTCTATGATTAATCCCTGATTAATCCCTGATCAATTCGTCCTTCAAAGAAAAATTCAGTTTGAGAGTGAAATCCGTGCAAATCTCTGGTGTTCAGAGCCATGTGTTGCATGTCGCTAATCCCAGTCAGCTAGCATACAGTCTGACGTTAGCTCACATTTCAGTTGCAATTCATCCAGTTCAGATTTTGGATGATTATCAGCCTGGAACAAGCCTCTTAAAACATTGCATTCTCCATCTTGGAGCTATAAGGAGTCTCTGTTGACGGACATGAGCTTCCACGCTGCGTGCTCTCGGATCCAGAAACCAGAATCCTTACACACAGATTGCATTTCTGCATGTTACATGTATTACACAGATTTATTTTCGTTGTTAAACATCCAAACTGGAAATGTCATTTGTAGCCTGCGCGAGTTTATTAACTGAAGTGCGGTTCGTCGTGTTCAGTGCTGTTGTTTATTAGCAATAATAAAACATGCTAAAAATAACAACGTTCTAAATCCGCTTTTTTAACTATGGAAAAGACAATGAGTCGGCTACTTTTTTAATAAATTACTGGCTGGCTATAAAAAAAGTGATTAATCGTACAGCCCGTGGTGTGAGAGGACGAGGAGGAGAGAATGTGTGTTAGGAATGCGTTCTGAGATTTGAACACGGCTTCCCAAGGAAAACACAGACTGCAGCCTTATCAGTCATACCTTTCACCCACTACATGTGTGTCTGCGTGTGTGTGTGTGTGTGTCTGGAAATGCTCTTCATCACCATAAAGGATCAGACCGGACTAATCCGCGAGGAATGCTTCATGCGATGAGTCAGAAAAGCACACACAGCTGGAGCAGCGTCTCCTGCCTATTAGTGTGTTTTGAACTTACTGTAAGAGACATACAGGATCGGTGTCTACAGGCCCGGATTAAGCGCACACACACACACAACACACACGTAACACACACACAGCCCCTGGGTACCTGCACCTGAACACACTTAAATCTAAGACACCTGGATCCCCCTGAATGAGAATCTACTTCTCTTCTGAAAGAAACAAGGGATTAACTTAAGATCAAAAAATAGCTTCCGACATGGAGGAGTGCCGCTGTGCACTTTATTAATTATTTATGTATATTTGTTTGTGCAGTTGTTTGAATGAATGAGTGAGTGAGTGAATGTTTGTGTGTGGGTGTGAGTGAATAAATAAGTGCATGAGTGAAAGGGTGAGTGAGGGTGTGAGTGAGTGAATAAATAAGTGAGTGACTGAATGACAGAGCAAGCAAGTGAGTAAATGATTGAGTGAATGAGAGAGTGAATTGGTGAGTGGATGAGAGAGCGAGTGAGTGAATTAGTGAGTGAATGAGTGTGCGAGTGAGTGAATGAGTGAGTGTTCTGTGATAGACTGCAGACCTGCCCAGGATGAAATCAGCACTGTGTTCACTTTACAAACGCTAAACTCTATAAAACTTTTTTTCCCACCAAACCTGAACTTAAAGCTGGGAAGATATTTGAAGTGGCTGGAGTTCTGGAAGTTATCAGAGTTACAGTCACTAGATCGCTGGTGTGCGATGCCACTTGTATGAATCAGAGCTAGCTAATAAGATGTTTGCTAGTCAGCCTTGTTTATAGAGCTTAGCTAGGCTTGGCAATAAAGTGTGTGCTGCATTTCCGATTATAACAAGGTATAGGTCCCCCTAAGATTTCGTGGAGTGATTTTGAGGAAAACTACTTGAATTTTTGAAATGACAAGGATTCTTGTTTTAAACTCCTCCCAGTGAAGACACATATGTAACGGAATATGTAACGAGACAAATCTGTGGAAAATCTGCGTCACTTTGGACATTTTGAACCTTCTCTGAATATCAGGAAGTTTGGTAGATTTTGTGTTAATGTCTGTGATTGCAAAACCGCCAAATCCTGAAGGGACTGAATAAGCTTCCAGTAATGAAAAAGCCAGTTTGTCAGCATGGTCCAAGCTCGTGTATGGAACATGTTTGAGGAAATAAGCTAATTTCTAGATTGCTAGGTAGGTAATTAACCGGTCAGTTATTACCACATCACATCCCATGAGATTTTAACTCAGACTTTGTTGCTGGCCGTCTTTTGGCCATAATAAATGTCCCACTGTTGTGCACTTCACATTACACATCGTACCAGATCGACACTAAAAGTCTGTTATAGTTCATAAATAAAAGATTATCAGCACTTTGTGGTCTAGGGGTCAGTAAGCTGGAGGGGTTGAGACGTTTGGAGTCTGACTACAGTTACCTTAATTACTCTCCGCTAACACTGGCTGCATTTAACAGTGTGCTCAGAAAAACACACACACACACACACACAGGTATGAAAACCGAACCAGCAGTTCACAATGTGCATAGAACCTTTATAACCAAACTAGAGCACCTAAACTAGCAGAAATGCCAGCTAGCATAATTTACACAATGCTAAGGGAGCCACAGTGCTCCTGGACTTACTCTGCTTCACACAGTTCTGTTTGCTGTTAGAAAAGTTAGTTACTTCACATAGTTACATGTATCATTAGCAATATTCACTATTTTCACACACCTACATTTGTTATAAGAAATGCTAGCTACCACTCACAGTAATATTTGTTAATAGCAATATTTACAGTCACATTTATTAGCAATGCTAGCAGGTTTTTATTAACTTTAATTAGTAACTTTTAATTAGTCAGTTTTTATTTTTATTTTATCAGAATAGACCTCAGAAGGCTACAAAATTTCACTAGTTTCTACCTTAATTGCATTCTTCAGACAGAGGCTGCACTTCACAGTGTGGCTAGAAAAGTACATACCTGAACCCACACACACACAGAGACACACACACACAGGTATTTTCCCCAAACTACTGCACGCCTTCACAGCTTGCTGAGAACACACATTTCATCTCTCCTAACCTTTTCACTCTACTGTCCATTTTTCAGTCCAGATCTCTGGGTCACGTCCCAAACTGATGCCTGGGGTTCCTCTCTACTGTCCTGATGTCCAGTGACATTTTAATGCCTAAAGAATTACAGTTTTTAGTTGAGCGTATAACGAAATATATATACTAGATCTAGCTAGTTCTGGTTCTTATCAGTGCGAGTGTGTAAGGCTTTCAGGGTTAATTTTCAGTCTCCTGTACAGAACATTAACGTTTCCACAGTTACGAACTGGAGATGGGTCAATCAAACTGGCTGTCTGTCCTAGTGTCCTGGTGTTAATCTTAAACTGGACCTACATCTTTTGCTTACTGAAATATTCATTTTAACTTCGTGAACAGACGCGTGGAACTGATTGGCTCAACTGCTGCCAGAAAAGAAATGCTAGCTGCCAGCTTTGGTTTAACCCAGACTCCAATTTAGAAGGTTATTAGATTAGATCTTTACAAAACATTGGATTGTTTGAAGAAACCACCGAATTAAACAACACTGCTGAAAAAAGAATTGTGGAAACCATTACAGGTCATGTTGATACATGGTGGTTTTGTAAGGGTTGGTAATGGAATTTTGGGTAAGTAATGTATTTCGCTAAACCAATATGTCATGTGACTAAAACTAGCATCGTATGATAAACAGTACATTCAGCCAGCTCTGACAATAAAGGGTGAGGGGTTATCCCTAGGTCAAGCTGAAGAAATAAAAGGCTTTTTTTTTGGCAGTGCCATATGATCAGTTGGCGATTAACTGGTCAAATTGAACTCCTAGTCGACCCAGTGCACCCGTCAAGAAAGAGGGCCGATGTTACCATTCAAAACTAAACTATGAATTACTGTCATGGTTGTGATGGACCGCAGAGTGACGCTTGGAAGTCTGAGAAGTTCTTTCACATCACTGAAGCAACTATAGCAAAACAGTGCAACTTGAGAAGTGCCCCTTTCCAATCAATATTTGTTGATGGATGTTCGTCTCCATGCGGCTCTATCCAGCAAAGGAAATTATTTAGAATCAAGATGAATGTTAAGGAGATGACCATCCAGCAAGAGAAAGTGGTCAGAATACCAGTACTGTTTGCTTTGAGATGAATATTCAGCACAAGAGATTTGCTGGAACATGGGTATGAGTTGCACAAAAACAAATACCCATGAAAACGACATTTGTTGGAATGCCATTACGAGTTGCTCTGAGATCAATATCAAGCAAATGGAATCGGTTGGAACACAGGTATGAGCAACATGGATTTGAATATCCGGTAAGTGATTGGTTGGTATATGGGTATGAGTTATTCAGAGATATTCAGAAAAATAGATTAAGTAGAATATCCAGCAAAAGTAATTAATTGGGTACAAGATGCATCAAGAGAAATGTCCAGAAGATTCAGCAAAAGTCATTTCTTAGACTATGGGTATGAATTACTTGGAGATAAATATCCAGCAAAAGAGATTAATTGGAATATGGGTACAAGATGCATCAAGAGAAATGTCCAGGAAATAAGGGTATAAAATGCATCAAAACGAAAGTCCAGGAGATCCAGCAAAAGAAACTAATTGGACTGTAGGTACAATTTGTTTTGAGATCAATATTTAGCAAATGATTGGTGCAAACAAAAATATGACTTACCCAAAGAATATCCATCAAAAGAGATTAATTGGGTACAAGATGCATCAATACAAATGCCCAGGAGATCCAGCAAAAGAAACTGGTTGGAATACAGGTACTATTTGCTTTGAGATGTATATCTAGCAAAAGTAATTTCTTAGACTATGTGTATGAGTTACTTGGAGAGAAATATTCAGCAAAAGAGATTGGAATATGGGTACAAGATGCATGAAGGGAAATGTCCAGAATATAGGGGTATAAGATGCATCAAAACAAGTATCCAGGAAATCCAGCAAAAGACACTGGTTGGAATACAGGTACTATTTGCTTTGAGATCAATATTCTGCAACTGATTGGGGGGGTGGGGGGTTTCCGAATTACCTATAGAATATCCAGCAAAAGTAATTTCTTAGACTATGTGTATGAGTTACTTGGAGATAAATATCCAGCAAAAGAGATTGGAATATGGGTACAAGATGCATCAAGGGAAATGTCCAGGAGATCCAGCAAAAGACACTGGTTGGAATACAGGTACTATTTGCTTTGAGATGAATATCCAGCAAAAGTGATTTATCAGATTGGGTATGAGTGACTTGGAGACAAATATCCAGCGAGGCTGATTGGTTGGAATAGGGACACAAGTTTCTCCGAGACGTTTATCCAGCAAAGGAGATTTATCAAATTGTGTGTACATGTCACTTGAAAAGATAATCTCTGGGAAAAGAGATGGATATAACTTACTGGTTTGTGCCTAGAATGCTAGTAAATTGTCAAATATGGTTACATTTCCGCAAAATTTCAGATGTGCACTGCCACCTAGTGTGTCAATGTCACAAGCAGCTCCTCTACAATGAGCCTTCCTGAACAATCGGGATCACCGAGTGAAAATGCCTCATCTAGGTCGGTCTGGCAAGAGGCAGAAACATGAGAAGGCTAAAGCAGATCCTGTTACCACTCTGTTTCACATTGCTGTGGGTTTAATGACTTGATTTGTTGAGGTAAAAGACATCCATTCCAGCTTGTACCTGTCTGTACGTTTGAAGTGTGTGGTGAGGGCAGATATGGATTTGATCTATACACGCAGTGCTGCCAGGACCAGTGGAGTGTTGAAGAAAGGGGAGGTGGGGGGAATTTCCTCACAGTGATCTCTGGAGAGTACAACACATCAGCAGAAAAGGAGAAATCTTTGAGAAAATATATATATAGTGTGACTTGTTTATTGATTCATTTAATGCGTATTCTGTTGCATGCTCCAGTTTGATAGGGTATGCCACCTTTCCAAACTGGAGCATGCTAACAGAACATGACTGCTATTTACTAGCTAACTAAGGCTAACAAGCAATTTAACTTTAGGAGGCTAGCAATTTAGTGGCAAATTTTGTTTTAATTTTTTTTAATTGCCACAGAATGTAAATGTAACACAATTCCACATCTGAAGTAAGATTTTGTTGAGCTTTTCCTGGTCTGGAAAGCAGAATTGCTACATTGAGATGGTTCCTTGTGATGCTGCTCTTGAATTTGGCTGAAAAATCAAGAACCTTGGCGATTCTTCCAAATTGGACAGCCTTTTCTTTCTTTGCGAATTCTGCTCAGAAACGTTGCCTTCCTAGGGAGCTGCCTTCAAATTGGAATGCAATGTCTGTCTCCAGCTTACACACACACACACACACACACAAACAATATCTGTCATTCTTGCCTATTTTAGTGGCTTTGGAAAGACATTGTTAGCATCTTGCAAAATCTACACACATATGCAGACAGGCCATGGCCTACATGCCTCTCTCTCTCTCTCCTCTAAACACACATACACACACACACAGTTCACCAGTTGGCAGGAGTGAGATGTTCACAGTACATTGGCTCTGTTCGAGCGAGGACTCTCACTTACACACCAAATTTATTATTTAGTATGAAGACTGAAGGGTGTGTGTGTGTGTGTGTGTGTGTTTGTTTGCGTGTCTGTCCTTGTACATGTGTTGGACTCTAACTGCAACTAAGTGCAAATTGGGCAATGCATTGTGTGTGTGCGTGCATGTGTGTGTGTGTGTGTGTGTAGCCCATTCCATGGAAGCTCCATTAACAAATGCATGTGGAGAATTCTGATCCTGCATCCTCATGTCACGCTCTGCAAACTATAGCACCATTTCACAGTGTGCAGAGAAATCTCTCTCTCTCTCTCTCTTTCTTATACACACACACACACACACCAGCATGCCCTCATCTGTAAACCTGGGCAACCTCTCACAGGTTATAACAAACTACACACAGTGAAAAAAAGGACCAAGGACACACACATACACACTTACACACACAGGGCAGGAGTATTGCACACATACACACACACACACGCACCAAATCCAGACGGAACTCATTTACAGCCCGGATTGAATTATCCCTCCACTTCACCGTGTGTGTCCCAACACTTGGCGTGCCCCTGCACCGCTCAAAACCGGCATAAGCCTCTAAAAAATCATTTAAACTCTTTGTTTGCATCCTCTGATTATCAAACAAAAGGAGCTAGAAGACTCTAACAGCTACTTTCCAAAGCCTTTAAGCCGTTAAACAAGTCTTTACTGTGTATATGAGGGAACAAATGGGGAATAGCTACGTTATTTCTTTTTTCTCAGTTGAGGAGGTGTGGCCTGAGTTAATAATGAAGTAGATGTGGTTTATGTGCTTGGCAGTCCCAGAAAAGGTGGTGTGACATTTTTGTATCAGTGGAGGAGGCGTGACTTCAATGCCTTTCAGTCCTACTGAAGGAGGTGTGGCCTCAATTCCTGTCAGTCCTAGTGAAGGAGGCATGCCTCAGTGCCTGTTAGTCCCAATGAAGTAGGTGTGGCTTATATGCCTGTCAGTTGGAGTTCCTGTTAGTATCAGTGTACGAGGCAAGGCCTCAGTGCCTGTCAGTCCTAGTCAAAGAGGTGTGGCCTCAATGCCTGTCAGTCCTACTGAAGGAGGTGTGGCCTCAATTCCTGTAAGTCCTAGTGAAGGAGGCATGACTCAGTGCCTGTTAGTCCTAATGAAGGAGGCGTGGCCTCAATACCTGTCAGTCCTAGTGAAGGAGGAGTCAGTCCTTGTGAAGGAGGCATGGCTTGAATGCCTGTCAGTCTTAATGAAGGAGGCGTGGCCTCAGTGCCTGTCAGTCCTAGTGAAGGAGGTGTGGCTTATGTGCCTGTCAGTTGCAGTGCCTGTTAGTATCAGTGAAGGAGGCATGGCCTTGATGCCTGTCAGTCATATTAAAGGAGGTGTGGCTTTAGTCCTACTCAGTCTCAACGAAGGGGGCATGGCCTCAGTGCATGTCAGTCTCAGTGAAGGAGGTGTGGCCTATCTGTCCATCAGCCCTTGTAAAGAAGAAGGATTAAAATGGAATTTTTGCCAAATACTGAACTGCAAACACTGTCATTTTTCATTCATCATCATGACCAAGAACATTGCCTCCTCCTCACAAATCACCCAAATCTGTTTATCAGCCTGTAATAATTCACCATTTACTCATCCAGATAGAAACACTCCTAGCATTTTGGGATCAGAACAGCTGATATCCCCCTCCCTCATTCATTGGATGTGTTGTGAGTTATTCATGTCAAACCAACAAGTTATGCTAAATTAGTATGCTGGCTAGGCTAACAGTGTAACCAGTTCAAGTTTTTTCCTGCATGAGCACATTTTTGGCTTTCATTAGGGTAAGATTAACTTTCGTCTCCTCATGAAATAGAGTGCAGGGCGTTTCCATAGCAGTGTAATGAGATTTAGGAAAAATGTAATATATTAAAGAAAAACTCAAAAATAATACAAAAAAAGCAACAGTGCCAGCTGTATTTAGCGATGGTTTATAGCAATGTTCTGTGGCATTGCAGCATGAATTTGTTTTAAGACCATTTTAGTCCAAAAAAACAACAGCAAGTAAGTAAGCAGTGCTACAGTTAATTATCAGCAACAACCCACTAACCTGGTGTTAAACCACCACCCACCCTGCAAATATTTAACAACCCCACAATTGGTAACAACCCATCTATTAGGGTTAAAATGAGGGTGTTTGGTGGATGAGCAGTGAAACACTAACATCTAAAGGATCTGCTCTAACGTTACCATATGGCCACATTATTAACATTCCACATGGACCACATGGTCTATTCCAGCTCAACTATTGCTGTGCTTCAGGAGAAGATGAATAAGGTCACCTAAGTCACCTAATTCCTTGTCAAAAACTTCCAAGATTTGCCAGTGTTCACTGGAATAATCACACATGATGGTTCAGTCAAAAAGGTCATATGCTTAGAGAAGCTTTATCATTTGTCTCTTTCCACAGGGCTGCTTCTAGATAAAGAACCCTTTCAGGGCAGTGGATCTCAAACCATTCTCCTGGGTCTTTCAAGACGAAGAACCCTTTCGTTTTTCAGGGCTCCTTCTAGGTAAAGATCCTCTTAGAGCATTGCTTCTCAAAGCAGGGTTCAGGGTTCTTACTAGATGAAGAACCTTTAGGCAAGTGGTTCTCAAAGATTGCTCATGGCCATTGCTAGATGAAAAACCATTGCATTTCTTCTAGAATGAAGAATCCTTTAGGTCAGTAGTCTCAAAACATTCCTCAGGGCTCCTTCTAGATGAAGAACACTTTAGGGTAGTGGATCTCAAACTATTCCTCTGGGCTCTTTAGAGACAAAGATACCTATAGGGCAGTTGAAACCAGAAAGCTGGAGTACCAGGTCCAACAGCAGCTAGCCTCTAGAAAGCCATGAAAAAGCCTCCCTCTCCCCCTTCCTTAGACAAAATGTAAAAGAGTTTGTCTTGCATGTCTTTTCAGGGGTCTTCCAATTAGACCCCATTTAGCAAGCTAAGAACAGTTAACCATCCAGAAAACATTATGGGAACTTTTTTTTCTTCCTAAGAGTGTAATGACCTCCACCTGGCCTTGAGTGAGGTTTACCTCAAAAAGGCTGACCTTGTTGACATTTTCGACTTCACACACAAGACGGACGGGTTGCATTCGCACAAGCCTTTTCCTGAAAGCGCTTGACAACCAGCCAATTCTGAGGCGTGTGCTGTTCCTCCAGAAAGGCAACTTTTATAGCAGGAGGTTCTACTTGATCCCTCTCCACCCCGTTCTTTATAACATCCTGCATGTTTTAAACAGAGAGAGAGAGAGAGAGAGAGAGAGAGAGAGAGAGAAAGCAGTAAGAATAGTTTTCTGGCCAGTTTGCGGTTAATGAAGTGTGGGTAATTTTTCCACCGCCAAGCGCAAGGCGTTTTTACATGGGAGTTCGTGTTCTTGCCATGGTGACATTTAGACAAGTCAACACCACTACAGAGAGAAAGAGAGAGAGACAGAGAGAGAGAGAGAGAGAGAGAAGCACTTTCCATCTTTGCCATCATGTTTCCAGCCTGCTGTCAAAACAGCCTGTCTCATCCAACACCAGAGTGAGGGAGATGAAAGAACGGAAGAGAGGGAGGAGAGATTGATGGAGAGAAAAGTGAGAGAGGAGAGGAGGAGACTAGGTGGTATTTTCTGCTCTGGTTGACAAAAGCAAAAGCTAAGTGAACATGGGGTTGGTTTGTATGTGTGTGTGAGGGTGTGAGGGGGGTTTCCTCTACTGTTCAAGCTCCAGAGAAGATGCTGGACACTTTCCAGACAGAGATACAAAAAAAACATTTTGTAAATATTAGCTACTCTAGTTATACAAGTTATTACTCTGTAATTACTATTATTGTTTCCATCAAATCAAATTTGGTATTTTCTCTGATAATAAAGATGTTAAGCCTAAAACCTTTCCAGAGGAGAAGAGGGAATAAATCTGGAAAGAGATGTTCAACAAACATGCGTGTGTAATGGTCAGGGGTGCACATACTTTTGGCCATATAGTGTATTTTGAATTGAATTGAACTAAATTGAATGAAAAATATCATAAATATTTCTTTAAAAAGTATTATAAAGTGAGCTGTACAAAAAAAGTCCAGTTGATGTAGTGGGTGTTAGGACACCAGAAAAGTCCAAGCTCTAGGTGTTCTCCTAGTTGAGGGTCCAAAAGGCCCAAGGGAAGAAGCTCCTCCTCATTTTCTCTATGTTTGCCTTCAAGGAACGGAAGCGATTCCCTGACCGCAGCAAAGAGAACAGTCCATTGTTCAGACCTCTGAGGTCCTCTGCTATCTTCCTGGCCTTGGTCCAGCACCGCTTGCTGTAGATGGGACAGCAGGTCAGGGATCTTAGTGCGGAGGGTACACTCAGCTGATGGCACCACCCTCTGGAGAGCCGCCTGTCCTGCTTGAGAGAAACTCACTATGTCCGCCAAGTCAGACGAATATTCAAGTTTACTATACTTGTTTGAGTGCACTATTTTCGAGAACTGCTGACGAGTTAAAGTGGAAAGTTTGTGTAACTGTTCCCTTTAAGCTAAACTTTGGTCTTTAAGCTAATTTTGAGATATGATATTTTGTCTTGGTGATTGAAGACTGGAATACGTCTGGATTACAAAGTGTACAAATGATGTCCCCTAGCGGCCACGGCATACCCATAATGCACTGCGTTTTTTGCTCAGCTCCTTTTTTTAAAGGTCTCAAATGTAAACTAGCAGATTACATAATGTGAAGCGTGAAGCTCTTTCTGTCATCCAGTGGAATCGTATATTCTCCTCAAATAATAGCAGGCACAGTGGAGGAGAGCTGTATGAAGCTCAAACTCGGAAGAAAGCCAGCCAATTTCATCAGCCTTTCCTCTAAATCTCCCCCTGATTCACTCCTGAATGCTAGTGTAAGAGGAGGAGCTTTCTAAACCCTGATTATTTAGACGTTGGTGGTCCACATCATGTCTTGTTTCTCCTGTTTACAGCCTCCAGCACCACAAAGACCAGAGTTTCTTCTCCGAACAGATTTTTCATCCAAGCTGCCAGAACATGACAAGAAACTTCAACAAATATTCCAAAAAAGTCTTCTGACCCCACCTTTGACTAAAACACTCCTGTTTCAAACATTTTCCCTGAGACCCTGAGGTGAGAGCGTCTTGCCTCGGTCCAGGGGATTTCCTTCCTTTCCCTCTTCGTTTCCTTCAGGAAATCACCAACACCACAGAACCGACAGTCCTACAGCTCCCCTGGGACACAGAATTCAATTTCTCTTCTTTATTGTATGCACTGATTGAAAAATTTATGGCAGGACACAGCGGCAGGCGGCAGGCGGCGGGCCTTCCCATGGTGCACTGGGCCGGATTAATGGCTTTTACATTATTAGAAAGCCCCGTCTTTGAGTCTCAGGAGCGTTTGTCCAAATGCGTCGTTTCTACCCAATGTGGCGTGCAACATCACTCCGTGTGCACAGGTCTGAGATTCGGGCCTAACTCTTTCCTCTGGAATGTTCTTTTCCAGTCCTTCTTTTTCTTTTCCTTCTCTGTCATTTATTCTTGCTGCCAGCCTCTTGCTCTTTCCCTCTCATCCTGCTCTAATCCTCTCTCTGTAAAATGTCAGATTTCAGCTTCTTTCCATTCCTTCAGCGATTTTTCCCCCGCTGCCGATCTTCGTCACTCAGTTCACATGTCTGCTCCACTAACCCTAACAAGTCTCAATAACAGTAAACAAAAAAACAAAACAAACAAAAAAACTTCTCGATCTACTTTTTTTTTATTCAGGCAGACGGGGGAATGAAAAATGGACAGTGACTCTCATGATTTTATGGAAGAACATGGTCATAAATGCTGTGAGTGCTGCCACCCTTCAGACCGGGGAGCTTTCACATGTCTAATGGGGCTGGGATGGAGGCTGGTGTGTCCACGCAGAGACACGCCAAACCCGAGGCTCCACACTGGCCATGACAGAAAGAGAGGGAGTAAAAAAGAGCCCAAAGCCGTCTAAGCCCACGAGGCCAATGCCTGCGCTAATATTGCTTGACCGCATCTCTGGACATTTGTATTTATGACTTCTTGGTCCTCCCTGACATACTTTGCCCTCTTCACTGTAACCAAAGTCATCCTGGCACTCACTTCTTGGAGCTGTCTTAAAGGAACAGTTCAGCCAAAAATGAAACTTGCACAATTTTTCCTTTACTCTCAATGTAGTTAAATCAGCCAAGACATGTTTGGTGTCTGATGCTCGCTTCTATAGTTTTTTGCACTGAAGCTACAACTGAGGTAGCTTGAGTAATGAGTAATGGATGTCTGTCTCACCCAGAATCTTTTTCCATAAATACACAACTTACATCAGATAGCATTAGTAATTATACTGCCGTTGCCTTCAAGCCGTCTACCTCTAGCATTAGCCAATCAACTAGCATGAAACTATTGAGCGTCATTCTATATGTAACAAGCAGCTAAGGATGTAAAAATAGACAGTGTAGAATCCTAATCTTGGATATAGAAATTGTTTCTACCCAAATCCAAGATAGCCACCCTCTACAGCCATGCTACAGTCTTTACAGTATTTTCTATAACTGTAACTATAACATAACTGAGAATAGTAACTTTTTTCATGAGCATTCCACAACATTAAAATGAAAAGAAATATGACATTCTGTTCTTTAATCAAGTGAAATATAAATCATTGGCAAATTGCAAAATGTTGAGTGGGTGGGACTGGGGGTGGAGTCAGAGCGAGTAGCAGTACCTCCTCTTCATCACACCATCCTTTTGTTAATTAATTTCTACCCTGTTGTGTTTTATTCCTCCCTTGTGAAAAGAGTTTTAATGTAACACCAGAGCAATGTATTCCTATTTCCAATAAAAGGAAACCCAACTTTCTAGTGCTGCTAAGGAATAAGTATCAGAACTCAACACACTTCTACTACTTTAGGTATTTGTGTTCCTAAACCACATAACTAACAGCATTCTCTGGAGAAGAATAAAAAAAACACCCTTCACATCACACATATGCAAGTGTTTTGTTGTCACTTTTCCAGTGTAACATTTTTACTAAGGCGTACTAATTAGTCTGATAAACTCATTCGCACTGCTTTTCTTGTGCAGTAATTAAAATAAAAACCCCTCACGCACACAGACAGATGGAACGGCCTGCTGCAGTCTAGCGACTTTCATTGCCTGCTACTTTGAGCTATAATTGTTCACAGCATCATAAAAAACAGGAACACCAATCAAAGAGGGGAAAATTAATGGCGGTGCATTTTGCGCCATCTTTTCCACCCATTGGTGGCGGGTCAAACACCCTCGGCAGAGTGCGGAAACCACAGGAGTCTTAGGTCAGCCTCTTAAAATAAGAGCCAGGCAGCTCGTTCAGCTCATTAGGGCCCCGAGGGACTCTGGGTCACTCTTTCATGTCAGAACATGGCCGCCACACACAGACCAAGGAGGAGCTGCTTACACCCGGGCACCACACACATATCCTGAAAGGATTAAGACGAAGGTTTTGCTCCTTTACCATCTCACACATTCACTCATCCTGCCCCTCTCTCTCTCTCTCTCTCTCGTTCTCTGTCTCTCCCTGGCTGCTGCTGACAGCATGGTCCTCCTCACATGTCCCCAGGGTGCTGTATGGGGAGAAAACGCCCCTCAATGTTTCGTCTTCTCCAAATCTGTTAAAGTGGTGAGCTCACAGCTTAGCATCGGCTGTCAACACGAACAGAGAGAGAGAGAGAGAGTTGGGGGGGTGGGGTGGGGGGTGATTGGGAGGGATGTTTGGTCATGAGAAAAGTTAATGCAAGCATAGCAAGAACGTCATTTTTAATTTGAATGAGGCAAGCCCAAAGACACACTGCACAAAACAGCATTACAACAAAAAGAGAGCGCGAAAGCCAGAAAGTGAGGCGAGCGTTAGAGAAGTTAGAGAAACAGACAGGCAGAGAAGGCGTCCTTCTACACGAATCATTCTCAATTATCAGGGCAGCGAGTGAGGGGTTGAGCTTTGGCTCGGAGTTACAGCAGGATGAGGGCTGCAGCTTCAGACGACCACACACACAACACATACTCAATGTGTCTTATATTACTGTCTTTGTGAGGTATTTTTCTATTGACTTTTTGTGTAACTGTGGTTAAATAATGAAAAACCTACACTTAATCCCTAACCATACCCCAACTCAAACCTTAAACCAACCCTAGCCCATTTCTCACCCTAACCCAAGTCTTTCCCAAACCCTATTGGCAAACTCAGCTTACACCATTTCTAGCCCTGAGTACAGACTATCCTTAAACTTAACTATAACTATAAACTATAAACCTAACCATAACCCTAACCCTAACCTTAACCTTAAACTAACCCTTACCAACCCAACCTTTCCTTAGTCCTAACCCTACACCAACCCTAACTTTTTGTGTCCTAACCCTAGCCTTACCCTAGACCAACTTTAACCCTAACCATATCCATGCCTTATACCAACCCTAACCTTAGGCCAAATCTAATCCTAAGCAAACTCTAGACTAATCCTTTACCAAGTCCCAAGCCTTGGCACCAACCCTAACCCTACAGGATCCTTAACCCTAGCCTGACCGTATTCCATCACTAACCCTAATTCAACCTTAGCACAGTGCTAGACCAACCTAACCCTAGGCCACAGGTTTTCAAGTACTTTTCCTGTACATTTTAGGGTTTTCCCTGCTCTAACTACTGTTAAGTAGCTATGCAGGACAGGGAGTAAATTGTACCCAGAACCAACTCTACCCCAAGACCAACTCTAACCATAGCCTAACTCTAGACCAGCTCTAACCCTTATCCAAACCAAGCACAACACTAGACCATCTCTAACCCAACACCAAACCTATCTTTATCCCTATCACTTCCTAACCATGGTCTTACTATAACACTAGTCTGACCATGTCACTGACCTTAACCAAACCAGGGGTGTCCAGTCAAATCCACAAAAAGGGATGGTGTTGGTTCAGGCTTTTATTTCAATCAAGTAGGATCAACACCTGATTCTACCTGTTTAATTAGTTGATCTTGGTTTTCAATAGACTATTAGCTGTGGCTTCTATTTGGTTTGAATGGAAACCTGCACCCACACTTGCCCTTTCTGGATACGCTTGGACACCACTGCCACTGTCTCTGTAATACTCACTTTACCAATGATCTGGTTGATCTTTGAGTCCTAGACATGTCTGGATGTTTACATTTGTTATGGATCTCACAGAGTACATCATTTTATTTCCATCCAGTAATTTATTCATCTTTACTTTCATCAAGCAGGCCAAAAACAAACAACTTGCTTTATTGTACTCAACAGCACAACAGTAAGTACTATAGAGTATCCCAAGCATACAAGATACATTCCCATTGATCCATCCATCCATCCACCCATCCATCTATCTCTTCATCCATTTTCTGTAGAGCTTTCTATACAGGCTAACAGAGATTGTGGAGCCTATCTTGTCTCACAAGGGGGAGTGGGGGTCCATCCATCCATTCATCCATTCATCCATCCATCCATCCATCCAACCATTCATCTCTCCATCCATCCATCCATCTATTTTCTGTAGAACTGTAGAACTCTACACAAGGTAACAGAGAATGTGGAGCCTTTCCGGGGACAACCTGGATTGGGTGCCAATCCATTGCAGGGCACAACCACAAGCACACAATATACAGTTAAATGCCACTCTGCCTACAACATATGTTTTTGAACTGAGGGAGGAAACTGAAGAAAGCATGGGAAGAAGATGCAAAAATTATGCACACAGATTGCAGGTACAAGAGGAACCTCCAACCCTGTAGGTGTTCAGTAATCATGCTAACCCCCATTTAGCACACATACAGTTAATATAATATCATTATTTGCTTCTATTGTTCATCAGTAGGTTAAATCCTGCAAAAGGAAAGTCTGTCATAACACCTCTTTTTATGGGTGGTTTGAGCTATTCACCTACTCTTTCTCTACTTCCTAAAGCTGTACAGACCTGGTTTAAAATATGTTAAAAGTTAACACTGTATAATCAAGGTCTTGTCTATTCTCTGAACATTTAATTAATCTAGAAGGAAGAAGCTCTCTCTTTAAAAACTCATTTATTATTAATGACTCACAGATTAACTTGTGAAGCCAAGAGCAAGAAATCTTGCTAGTGGTGTATTCACAAGGGCAGTTTTAGGATTAGGATGTGGCAGGTGTAACAGCCGGCCTAGCCGTGGCTAATAAAAAGCCTTCTTTGTTATTCATTGGCTCGGTCCTTTTTAGTGTATAATGGACTCATCCATTGTGCTTTGAGCGTCACTATTGTCAGAACTATCTAGTCAATTACAGACATTCACTAAATCACATTTAACATGCAATAAAATACCATTCAGTTTGTACAAAATGCCACGAAAGCTTTTAGGGCACCGAAAGGAAAAAGAAGTGAGCAGATGCGCTCAGTCTTCTAAACTTTTAAAACCTCTCTGTTTCGAGGGAGCTAAACAGACCTTATCTCTTGTTTTTAATTAGTCACGCTCTCACTACTTTTCCATGCCGGTGCAATCAGGAACGTTGACTCTGCAGCAGCGCTAACCCAAACAGAGCAGCGGTAGATGTAGAGACCTGTTCGCCGGTGTTGGTTGATGGATCACAGACCACATCGCCATTGATGGAATTCCAGCTCAATTGAAGTAATAACAATGTCGATGGTGTAAGAGCCATTTTTCAGATGCCAGTGATGTGAATGTTTAATCTGTTTTCTCTTTCTCTCTTAAACGGGCGAATGGAGCTATAAAGAAGATGAACAATGACAATTCTTTACTTTATGGATTACGTTTAATTGTGTAATTCCCCCCCATTATGTTGCTCATAAGTGGAACATTCCATTTGCATTAAAGACTGGATCTCACCATTAGGGACCCACCCAGTGGGCACAAAAGATGTTAAAAAGATGTTTTTGCCAGATGTTAGTGGGACGTCTCGATTCTGCCCAGAGTTAACTGTAGAGCTTGTGTACAGAACGTCAAAAAAAGGACATTTAGTGGCCAACATAGCAGTGTCTTTTTATGGTCCAATTTAAGGCAGGCAAGTCTGGCTCAATAATCGACGTCCATGGACATCTCTTTTCAGTCAGTGTGTAAGAGTTGGACAACCGTGCTGTGAAGCAGCATGGTTTTATAACAGAAACAAACTGAAAAACAAAATCATTTGGGTTTTTTTCTTTGACTTATTCACCAAATGTTGGAAATGTCGACGTCATTGTTTTCTGTTGACTTGGTTTACATGGAGTTCAAACTCCTTGTTTAAATGTTCTGATTTGTGGCACCATGAAAGAACTAACGCTGCTGCACATGGCAAGAGGAAAACAGAATCACTGACTCTAAACAAAGCCGCATGTTTTGATGTCGAAGGCCAGACTTCGAATCACATTTTTCGCTACAAACAAAAACTCGTTAGACATTCATCGATTTTCCAAATGAAGGTTGAAAAAATGCCTCTGGGAGGTTTTGTGTCTGGCAGGTTTAGGGAATGTCACAATATTGCACTGCCAGTCATAAGTTTTTTTCTTTATGCTTAATTACACACTTACTCTTTTCTACAATCTTCTGAAACAAAACATTTCTACAAACTTCTGAAATATGCCAAGTTTCATTATGTTTTAATTTTTGATGTTCTTTAGACATCTCATCGCTCAGAATTCTTACAGACTGATGTGCTTGAACGGTTTTCATAAATTTCTTCTTTAAAAAGAGAAAACCTGAGATACCTAGGTTCAGTTAGCTAGCTAATCCTTTAAGATGTATATTATTATTATATACATACAATATAAACAAATTATATGCGGTATAAAAGCAGAGTGACATTCAAAGACGAGACATAATCATCCTGAATAGAAACATTTTCCTGAGATTTGATGAGTTGTTTAGTGGATGACTGAAATCACACTGTAATTAAACCTAGCATTGACAAGAAACATCACTATATTAGGAAGCGGAAGCAGGAACTTTACTCCTGCTGAATTCGGTCAGAAGAATCAGAAGATGTTGAGCACCACAGAATACCAATTATTTAAGTAAGATGAAGACTTTTAAAAGAAGCATAACGCTTTGTAAAGGTTTGCACTAATGTTCCTAGAACTAGAACTGCAGAAGCGAGAGCATCAGGAAATCTTCACATCTTGGGTAGTAACATGTGGCTAAATATCTAAATCTAGATCATCTTGAGTGGTTAAATAATCTCAGACCTTCCTAGCTTTGTGGCTATTAGCTTGTGTTATGTAGCCTGTAATCATCCCAGTGTAGATTCCAAACGATATTTCAAAGCACTAATAGTACTCTGAAAAGCTCTGGTGGATCTCAATTGCCTGACAAAAGCCTCCGCCGTTCACTGAAGCCCCTCCGCTGCTCACGTTCTGCCGCAGAAATGGCCACGGACTGAGACACTTGTTTGAATGTGCTTTGAGGTGACAGGCAACAATGGCAAACAAATGTGCTGTAGGCTTATCAACAGCTGTTCCTCAGGCAGCCTGAGCTGGGGGAAGGCTTTCTCTCATCTCAATGGAGCGCTGATGAGCTCAGAGAGAGCGATACAATATCCTTGTCCGTCTCTATTGTCGCTGGCGCGGGACGCTGTTTGCGGCCGCACGGCCGCCGTGGGTTTATCCGTGTGAAGTAGATGGAGAGGCCCGAGAGGCTCAATGGGATTATAGCGGTTTAATTGAGTGTGTGTAAATACACCGAAGAGGGCAGAGAGGGATCAATAGGGCAGATGCAGGAGGAGATAAAGCTCGCCCGGTTCATTCTGAAGCATATTCAACATTCAATTATCCCATTCAGGAGGGTGGAGACGCAGCGGCGCTGGCACAGATGGCCGAGAAACAAAAAAGTCCGGACTATTTTCTTTGCAGGCATCTTTTCTTCCGAGGCGATTTAGCGTTAAATAACAGGCTCTTTATTGGGTATTCATGAGTGGTGAACATGCAGCACTTTCAGGAACATGAATGACGTGAATGAAGAATGACAGTGGAGCCGATCCGTTACTAGGACTTATGCTGAAAAGACGACAGTTCACCACACAAATCCTTTAAAAACGAAGTGACCCAGCTCTCAACTGGGATTGTGCCAGGCACGAGGGGTGTGTCAGGTTATCCGTATCCATATCCTACGATGCACCTGAGGCCTGCCGCCTAACCGTCTGTCGTTCTTGCTGCTTATCCAGGCGAAAACAAAGAGCTCCGATTGAAAAGAGTACAGCAACAATTACCCCTTTAAAGCCAACTGAAACTGTCACTCCCTTTTTCCATGAAATCCTTCACACAAGCACAAACACACACAGACAATGCAGCGGGGCAGAACTCAACCCGTCCCATGAATATAGGGCCTCCATTACTTTTCACCATGTGTTCCCTCTAAACCACAAAGGTTCCCATGCTCACAGTATTATTAACCATGAATGTGGCCAGTCTGATAAAGCTAGAGGCGTGCCGTTAGTCCAGCTAATTTGTCCCTTTATTCCGTTAAACACCCTTTCATTCTAATAGACTTCTAATTGACTTTGGCAAATCTGAGGAAAAAAAAGCAAAAAATACTTGTGTTGTGATTTTTAAGAAAAAATGATAAAAACCATTTAGAGAAGTACTTGAGAGAGAACAAAATCATAATCTGAAGAACCTTATTTATGTTCGCAACTTATCATTTTATGCTGTTTTATACCAATAACAAAGCAGGGAAATATTAACCCACTCAAAAACGTTCTGTGATTAGTAGAAGATTCCTAACTTCAGTGACACTTTCACAATTTGGGCAAGAAATGGGGAGACATCTCACTTTTCTTGACTCCGCCACCATTCATTTGCAAACCGGTGCTCGGCCATGCCCCCGCAACCACGGCTCCATGATGAGGTTCTTCTTGGAAAGTTCATAGAGTGCATTTAGAGTGTATGAGTCTGGAAATGACCAGTAACAATTACATGAACAGTGGAACCAGATTAAAAGGAAAATAAATATCAGAAACTGAATCAGTAACTTAAAATGAAATAAGAAATCAAGAAGCTGAATGGACAAAAATGAGATAAAAATGCATCCGAAACAAAGAATTAATGCTTTAAAAATTGAAAAAAAAAGAGAACAAAATAGAATCAAGAATAAAAAGAACAAAAAAAGAATTTAATTAAATAATTTAAGGTGGATTTAAAAGAAAGTGAAATAAAAAGAATAATTGAATGTAATATAAGAAAAGATCAAATTTGATACTAGTCAACTCTGTATTAACATATTCAACTAAACCTCCAGGAAAAATACTTTGGAATTAGAAAAAAGTGAGTAGTAGGTATCAATGAACAGAGAAATTATTTCATTTATTAATTTTTTTAAATTTATTAACAAATAAAACATTACATTTATCGCTTTTAAAAGTCCAAAAAAACAAGTTCCTGTTTGAAAAATTTCATGTTCTTACAAAACCGTGTTTCTTATGAAGGAGAGCTTCCTGAATGTTACACTGGAGACTCCTTCCATAAATGTTGAATAAAGAAAAGTCAACAATTATACATTTTTCTGTGTAATATTTCTTTTTTTTATTATTAGTTTTCTATCTCATGGAGTGTCCCTGTGTCTGTGGTTAAATAATAACGTATTAGAGCGAGAGCATTAATATAAACCATCTGACCAATCAGAAACCAGAATCCAACAGCACTGTGATATAAAGGATATTAACATTATTTATCTTTACTCATGGGCTGAAATGAAATCCTTCATGAGCAGGATGGTGGTGTTTGGTCTTTGGGAACCACAGTGGTGTATTTATTTGCATGTGAAAGCTGCTGTGTTTGATTTATTTTGTGAAAATGTTGAACAATACTTTTACAAAAAAATAAACATCTATCACTCATGGACTGGAAAGCTTTGCGTGTTGTTTAACTGCGATAACATGATAAATGTCGGCTTATACCTCGACAGTCTCTTCCGCTACCTGCGAGATAAAGTGTGCTTATCCCGTGTTCAAGGGCATGTAATTGAATGTAATAGCTTTTCCTGCTCCTTCCACACTTTTCCGTCCCATTCAAGCTGTTCTGAAATCAGTCGGGAGGAAAGGCAACAGATACCAGAGAGGAAGGAACCTTGAGACAAAGCCTGGTCTTAAATCAGTTCAGAGCCGAATGGGTTTGGCAGCCCCGTGCTGGGAGACTCCGACATCCCACAGTGGACTCGGAGCATAAATCACATCACCGACGAGCCGAGAGGAAGAGGAGAGAGTGATGGAGGAGAGTCTAAGTATTAC
The DNA here is from genome assembly GCF_019097595.1 of Hemibagrus wyckioides. Classification (NCBI taxonomy): domain Eukaryota; kingdom Metazoa; phylum Chordata; class Actinopteri; order Siluriformes; family Bagridae; genus Hemibagrus; species Hemibagrus wyckioides. The sequence goes on along the minus strand of NC_080735.1, from coordinate 18,210,474 downwards.
AGAAACCTCATTTTCAGACTCTTAATCCAGGATCAGATTGTGGCCTGTTCTTGTCAATCCCAGGCCAGAAAATAACTAACTCCTCTCCGTTGAGAAGGTTCTTTAAACATAGAACCACAAAAAGCACAGCGTTGGTGTTGTTGTTGAGCTTGTGATTGTTTTGTTTGTATAGCCACCTTTTCAAAGGTTACATCCAAAAACGTATCAAATTAGGCCCAAATTTGACCCGATGGTGGTGCTAGAGCATTGGAAGAACTTAGCCCAAATTTGGTGAAAATGTTCTTTAGAGCCTCCAGAACCAGTGTGCCAAATTTTACAGATTTTCACCAGACGGTTCTATGGGCTGCCAACAGAAACCCTGCCTGAAGAAGAACAAGAGGAAAAGGTAGAATAACCTTTGGTGCTTGGTCCCCTAATAAGTGACAAAGGCTGAAAGACAAATACCAGAAAATAATCTTTCAGTGTACATAAATAAAATTAACCTTTAAGGATAAAGGGTTTAATTTTGATGATCAACATGAGAGAAACTAAAATCTAACAATATTCTTGACGTATTCAAGCACTTTAATTGACGATCTTTCAAAATTATTTGTTTATATGATTAGGGATTTTGTATAGAAGGTGTGTAAAGAGATTTCTGCTGCATTGGGAATAGTTTGGGATTTTTACCACTTGGGTACAAATTGTTTTCACTAAACCTCTGCCTGAAATCAGGAAACTACAGACATCACCAGACGCTGGATCCTTCCCCAGTGAAGCTCTGCCAGGTCTTTACTGCAGCTGTCTTCACTTCCTGCTTGTTCTTGTCAAATGTTTTGCCCAAGGTTAAAGCTTTCCATAAGTTTCCATCTTGTGGTGTAAGCCCTCATGTCGGCTTTGATGCAGATACGCCGCCTAATTCCTGGATGGTGTTCTTCATCTGGCCAACCGTTCTCTAGAGACTGTTCTTCACATGATAAACAGTTCTAGTCATCCGTGAACTTCTAGGTCTTTGGGTACTCCTGACCTCACCAGTGTATTATGATGTTTTAAGAACAATCATCAAGAACAACAAAGAATGTTGTTGATGGGTTTGTTTTGATTTTTCAGCCTAAACAAGGCTTTGGCATTGACAGATCATTGGACATCATGTTGAGAGCAACAGACTCCAAAAGCAAATTCCACACATGAAATCAACTCTAGACCTCTTATAATCTGCTTTTATAATCTGTTTAGAGGAATGTGGTAGCTTAGTGGTAAAGGTGTTGGTCTACTGACTTTGAATCCCAAGCTGCTACTGCTGGGCCCCTGAGAAAGGCCCTTAACCCTCAGTTGCTCAGTTGAGATAAAAATGAGATAAATTGTAAGTCACTCTGGATAAGGGCATCTGCCAAATGCCAGAATTGTAAATGCTTACAGTAGTTGTGAGTGACATATTAAGGGAATAACACACACCTAGCCCCAGAACAGCTGAGTAACCAATTATCCAATTAGTCTTGGTCCTTTAAAAATGGGCAGGGCCAGGTCTAAAAAACCTGTCATTCACTTGATGTAATTTTTGTGTAAATATTAAACCTCATATTAAATCTGAACTCTGCACTCGTATTCATTATTCAATTCCAGCTCCAGTATACTGTAGTCAATGCTCAAATATTTATCCAATATCCAAATGTTTATGGACCGAACTGTTCACTGATAAACACATCACCGCAAAATCTTCCAGGAAAAGTAGCTTCATCACCGAAATGGTGAATTTAACAGTATTGGACGTTCATTTACAAAAATAAACGATTCATAACCGCATTCTACAAAAAGAAGAGTTTAACGATGAGGTTGAAAACTTCTGGAGTCTATCTTTAAACCTGGCTGAGCAGTAGATCCTAACCTTTCCGTTGTAAAGTTTAAAGGCGATCAGGGTTTTTTATTTATTTTTTTTTCTGATGCTTTCCCAAGACACTGGAACAGTTTACTAGAATAGACATTTCTCAATCGAATTTACAAATGTTTTCCTTATTTACAGGCTGGTGAGCTTCTGAAAATCTGGTGGCAGCCAGGCTATTTTTATCCGGCGCTTTGACAGTGTGGTTCTAGTAAATGATTTTATTTGTGCTGTATGTTATTGGATATTACTGTGCAGCACTTTGGGCTCTTTAATTAGCCTCTTTAGAATCTCAACCAGTTTTTTTCTGATTGTTGTGGCTGAAAATGCTTGATTTTGCTGCGTCTTTTTTTTTTGTTGTTGCAAAAAATTATTCAATTCGGTGAAACTTGCGATTTGGTGTGGGAAGAAGGATTTGGCTGAGTGAGTGTGTTGTGATGTCACAAATCTGCAGCCATTTTGAAAAATTGCGCGATCCTCAGAATATTTGCGTCAATTTTTGGCGATCGTGAACTCGGGAAATTCCAGGGGGACTGACTGAGCGTGCTGTATAAATAAAGGGAAATGTTTTAACTTAAAATTAAAATAAAATAGCAGCATTTTAAAAGTGTTCAGGCCTAAATGACATTAAAATAATACCATTTGAACTGTTTTTAGCTGATAAAATAAAACTATATATAAATATACAAAAATTTTATATATATTTATGTATAGCTTTATTTTACCAGCTAAAAAAGCATTATATATATATATATATATATATATATATATATATATATATATATATATATATATATATATATATATATATATATATAATATTAAATAAAATAATAAACTAAAATAATTTTAAAAAAATAATAAATAATTAAAAATAAAACATATAATTTAAAAAATAATATTTAAAAATATTTAATATTAAATATTAAAAAAGATGTTTAATGAATGTTTTTCTGAAAATATTGTTGATATTTTTAGGTTCAAGACTTTACAGAAAATGGATATTTTATTGAAATCTTTTTTATCAAACTCTTATAGTATAAGGTAAATATTTATTAGTTCTGATTTTTGGGATAAGGATACAGTCCTTCACCTTGACTTCTTGTATTAAATGTAGTTTTATCCATTACATTTTACAGTAACATTAGCAGGGTTTGTTGTTGTGGTTGTTGTATAATGCAGAGCTACGTGGTCTTCGAACACGCCTAAACAGATTTATTGGTTTAAGAAAGAAAAACAGGCAGAATATAAATATTAGTAATCAGCTTAGATGGGGAAAAAATGTATTGTGCAACAAGTAATAAATGATCTAGACATCTAAACAAGTTAATTCCCTGGATTAAGAGAAGGTCGAGCTACATGAGTGTGTTTTAACCCGGATTTTAAAGTGTTACTGAATGTATTCCAGAGTTTAGAATCGATGTCGAGTCAGAAAGCCGAAAGCTGTAACTGATCCTTGGCTAAATCACTCAGAGACTTAAACAAACAGACTTTGAATTGCTGAAGAAATATTTCATGATTGTGATTAATGTCTGACTGAATTAATGGAGGAGAAGATGAAGAATAAAAGCTTAATGTCGTCTTACAAATCTTACTAGTGATTAGGCGCAGATTAGCGTCTAGGCTTGTTAATAATCGCTTGGTTCGGATTTTGAGTGCACGTAGAGCTTAGCATTTAATTTGTCATGCTGTTTGCCAATATCCAGAAAATTCAGTCGTGATCCAAGAAGCGGTTTAGATTTTAAAAGGAAAAAACAAACATCAACGAGTCACGGAAACCTTTAAGCTAGCTAACGCTTAGCTGCTAAGTGGATTAATACGACAACGTAAAAGCTTAAAAGACACCAGAAAGAAAAAGAAAAACATTCCGAAACTTCAATTTTTCTCTCAGATGTTTTGATAAAGGACTATTAAAACCGCATCGTCTGTGCGTTACGAAACAGGGAGCGTCGGAATTTTTTCTCTAAAGCTAATAGCTCTCCAACAAAACAAAGAGGCAAAAAAAAGAAGCAGCTGGAAAAGGAACATGATGGGACATAGGGTTTATAAATCCAGCCGGTATGACAGGTACATGACAGAGTTAAACACCGAGAAAGTCTTTCTGTCAGAAACGTCACTTCTACAGTGAAAAAAATAAATAAACAGAACTGACTGAAGAACAAAATACAGAAAAGGTAGGAGAGAGGTGATATAGAAGCCATTTTCAGTGGAAAATTATTGGTAAAAAATGTTTAAAAATAAAACATTCTGAGGTTTCGATATCTGTAAGCTTCGTAAAGATGCACTAGAATCAGAAAAATGTATTCGCTTGGCAGATTTCCTTTGTTTTTTTCACTGACATTCCTGAGTCTTGTTCTACATTCTCTCCATCCTGCCAGCAGTTATAGAAAGGTTTCTGATGGACTCATTCGGAACAGATTCAGATAATAAACCGGGTCTTGACAAGGACGAGTCGTCCCACAGCTTCACGCTCGCTCTTTACGACGAGACCCAGCGATTTTATTCTGTAATAAAATGAGAGATATGGGGAAAGCCGGCGGTTCTCAGAGCGGCCCAAAGCCCGAAAGGGGGGTTTCGTTTTGTTACGGTGGTGAAAATCTCAACCCACCATCAACAAACTGGACTGTGTTTATGATTGAGTTTGTGTACTGATCGGCCGCGATAAATGAAAACAGATAGCAAGTAACAAGTAGCTGGTTTGTGGAATCAAAAATCAAAAGCTTTGATAGAAAGACTGAACATATTGGTATAATGAGGCTAATATAAGATATATTGTTTAGTTCATAAAATAAATCTGGGTTGAGGAAGTCTGGAATATTTATTTATGTATTCATTCATTCATTCATTCATATTTATAGCAGCAGGCATTTGTGAAGCCGTGCTCAGAGCTCTGAGTTCTGACTCTCACCGTCTCTCGGCTCCATCTGGATCATTGGCTTTGATTTTTACTCCTTAGAGATCCGTAAGAGCATTGAAGGCTGGACACTGGTAATTTCCTGAGCGAAACTGCCCCCAAACAGCCCCTTAAATGGCAGGGAGCAGAGCAGGGAAACACTTATTAGAGCCCAGATTGAAATCAGCACACAGACAATACAAAGTGCTGCGTGTTTATGACCCTTTCAATCAGGCCAACAAATTCCTCTCTCTAATCACTTCATGTCTCTCGCTCTCGCCCTCTCTCTCTCTCTCACACACACACACACACACACACAAATGTAAATACACTTTACTGGCATGACTGTTATAGAAAATGTTGCCAAAGCATTGACTAGTATACATTCTGTACATATTTAATCACATTTCAAGTAAAACAAAACATAAAAATCTCTCTCTCTCTCTCTCGCTCTCTCTCTCTCTCTCTCCCTCTCTCTCTCTCTCTCTCTCTCTCTCTCTGGCTGTTCCCTGCCATAATTAGTGAAACATTACATAACTACAGTGCTATTCCCTGCTGTCGCATCTACAACTGCACAACTGCATTCCCAGCCCTGTCTCTTTCCCTTAAGCCCTGGTCTGAGATCAGGTTCAGCCTGCTCTGTCCCCACACACACACACACACAGAGCCACATGATATTGTTGTTGGTGTTGTTGTTGTTCTTGATGTTAACGCATTAACGAAATTCTCAGCGCTGGTTAAAGTTCAAACAGTGACATTCTGGAGGATCTTGGGATGTTTCCACGCTGAGAACATCGGTATCCTGTTTGTTTTGTTTTTTTCCTCATTAACTTTATTTAGTTATCGTGTGTTCCACTTAGGAAAGTGCTAATGATCTGAGAGAGCTGCAGCTCTGCTGCTGATTTATAGCGTGTGTGTGTGTGTGTGTGTGTGTGTGCCTCATCCAAGGTGTAGATTCCAGATCCACCAGGATGAAGCGCTTACTGAAACCCAGAAGCATTACAGCATTAAAAGTCTTACATTTCTGTTCTTATCAAAACATAACGCTCGAATAATGTACATAAAGCCAATAGTGTCAATATATCAACAGTAGAAGAAAAATCCAAACAATATCTTATACCTTCTTACTTGAGTTCATCTCCTGTTGTTTTGTGGATTTTATTTTTTAATATCTCCACATTCCTTTCTTGCTGATAAAAAAAGGAAAATGTAAAATAAAGGTATGTTTTCTTTTTTTTTACTCAGTAACGAAGGAGGCACAAACTTTGCCACTGAATAGTGCACCATTAAAAAGGACTATTTAAAAGTTCTGACAGAAAGAATAATTCTATATAAACTGACGACTTAATTAAACTATAAAATCCCCTCAAAATTCAAATGTAGCACGTGTAGTGCACTGCATACACCTTTAATCTTCCTGATCTAATCATATGCGTTTTAGATACAGTAGATAGATAGATAGATAGATAGATAGATAGATAGATAGATAGATAGATAGATAGATAGATAGATAGATAGATAGATAGATAGATAGATAGATACTTTATTCATCCCAGTGGGAAATTTACAACTTCCAGCAGCATCCACAAACACAGGTAAAAAGGTATTAAATTAAAAATAAAATAAAATATAGCAAAAAATACTAAACACTAGAAATGTAAAGGTATAAGTGATAAGTCATGTAGAAAAACAAGAATGTACACATTACATAATCACACACAGCACTGATCAGACTCTGTATTTTCTATATGTATGATACACAGCACGGATTTTCCACCCAGTATAGTGAGAAACATGTCATTCAACAGGCTGAATGAAAACAAGGCCACGCCCCCTCCGTGCCCCATAATGTATTATTAATCGTTAATGTATTATTAATCGTAACCATAGCAACCTAAAAGTGACGTTCTGTTTTTCCTGATTTACGCTTCAGGGCTCTAGAGTGTGGGTTGGAATGAAGCCAGAGAGAGAGAAAGTAGTATTTTAGCTTAGCAAGGTGTGTGTGTGTGTGTGTGTGTGTGTGTGTGAACTCGCAGTGTTCTCTGATCAGACAGCGCCCTCTGCCGACTGTTCTCTTCTTATGAATTCTGGCTGTATTCAGTGAGTCGAATCGTTTGGCTCGGATCACCAGTATGAGTCGACTCTTTCAGATCTCAGTCATCTCCCTGCTACTTTTTTTTTTTACCTAAAACGTACAAATATTACAATATTATGACCGGAGGTTGTTTTTCTTTGCCTGAAATTATTTTAAACTGCATTTTTGCTCTATATTTTATAAATCGAAGGACTAATTAAATTATTCCTGTTTATTAAATCAGCATGAAACGAAATTGTCTTGTGCACTGACTTGAACAGTAAACATCTCTGCATAACGGATCACCCCTTCACACACACACACACACACAAAGCTGAGTCAAACCCAAACACACACATGACCCACCCACAAGGTGGGTTACTGAATATAAATGAATAAATGAATGATTAAATGGTATCATCATCAAAATTAAATCAATTAAAATAACAGTTCATTTAGACAAAGTTCACTTGAAAGTACCAAAGAGTCGACTCATTTGATTGTTGAATCCTGGATTCTGATTGGTCAGAAGGTGTGTATGAATATTCTCTAACAGCAGCCTTGCTGCAAATCACATAACTCATGACTTCATATGGAGGAGTTTTCTATAATGAAGTGTTCGGGTAATATCTATGGAAGGAGTCTCCAGTGTCGGCGTTTTTTTTATATACGTATCTCAGGTTCTTAATAACACAGCAAGCTGCAGTTTACCTACAACATTACATTGTAAGTAACAAACGAATAAATGGAAAAAAGTAGGATGTGTCACATTTTAATTTATTGTTTTAATGTAATCTTTAAAAAATATATAGAATTGCAGCAGTCTAAGAGGAAGGAAACACTTTCAGAACATACTGTCATTGGAAAATAGTCCACTTTGAGGCGTTGATAATAGTTGATTATTTTCCAATTATTTTTATCCACTGTGAATGATCCAAAATGTAGCTGCGTGACTAGTTTTCAATCTGACTAACCACCTCACTGGCTTCCGGTAGCTTCATCAGATTCAAAACACTGACGCCTGCCTACAAAGCCAAGAATGGACCAGCACCATCTGACCTCAAAGATCTTATTACTCTTCAGACTGCACCTCACTCCCTCTGATCCACTAGCACTGCTCGACTGGTCTCACCATCTCTCAGGGTCAGACGGAGGTATACATCTAGACTCTTCTCTGTTCTGGCACCGAGGTGGTGGAATGAACTTCCCCTAGATGTCTGGATGAAGACCTACCTCTTCCTGAAGCACTTAAACTAGCTCTTACTTTTTATCTGTTTATTTTATGTATTGTTGTATGAACATTTTAGGCTGATGGTGTCCTAAGTCTGTGTCCTATTGAACCATTAATGTATTCACTGATGGAGTGTTCAAAACACTTTTGTATGTCGCTCTGGATAAGAGAGTCTGCAAATTGCCAGAAATGTAAATGTAAATGCAATAACAGCATGACACAATGCTTTGCCATAAAAGAAGACTTGTGTAATGAAAAAAATGTCCAGGAAAACTAAAATAAATAAGGATCAGAGGCCAAAATTACCTAGTGGTGTCTACATCTTACTCTCCAAGAGCTTCGGAAGACTTTGGTGTGTTCAAAGAAGGACTAAAAAAGGACTAAAGTCAATCTTTTAGATTTTTTGACTAAATTGAAAAAAAAAGGTAAATAAATGACTATTAAAGCGCATACAGAAATGACATTCCAGTGATTTTGCTGCCATCTGCTTGTGTACTCGTACAAACACTGAAGTGAATTATTTTTTATTCGTGTCCGTCATTATTGTTCAGCATTTCTTTTTATTAATAACATTTCTATAAAATTCTAATCATTATCTTAAACCAAAAAAAAAAATAGCCACAAAGACTCATTATAAACAAACCCGATACCAGGGAGTGTCACTGGGCCAGATTTGTTGCGTCGCCAGATTTAGGATGTGTTCCAATTTACATCCTGCCTCCTAAGTGCACTTCATAGGCTAGAACATGGCGGGTTACGCGCCCTACTAAGTGCCCTTTCTGCTCATTTGTGATTGGTCCCAAGTAAATATGGCCGTCGTCAGACTCTTTAGCTGACATTAAACTTTTTTTTTTCCGTCGAGTGTCTTTTAAGATTTGCAGATTTCCTGGAGTCACATAAAGGCCATTAAGTGATATTGTACACATATTAGATTATATATTTTGTTTATTTTTAAATTAAGCGTTAGTTGTTATTTATTTAGCCAAAATATCGTTAGCTTGTGTTTACATGCTAGCCCGGCTAATCCAGCTGTGTGTGAGAATCAAAGCGCATCTGAGTGAATCTTCTGGTCGATAAATCGCTGATTATTTTTTAAAGAAATGCGAATTTGAGGTACTTATGCTCATTTTATTGCTGTTGTCACGGCGTCTAGAGGCTAGTTATCTTGACAGCGAGGTTATTTCCTGTCTGTATATAGCGGGCAGTTTGGTGTGGTCATTCACTGCAGTGATTGTTTTTCCTCTCCTCTGTCACTGACCCTGAGAGATTCATTTATCTTCACTAATATAACGTTTTAATTCCCTTCCAGATGGACAATGGGTTCGTTTCTGGATCATATCTGACTGATTTTGCCATTTCCTTCCTTCAGTTCTTCCTGTTTATTTTTCCTACAAAGAAAGCTGGATAAATAGATAGCTACGTTTCGTTATTTTCTACACTTTTCTTCACTTCCTTTCCCGGCCTTCACTTTCCTTTCTTCACCCCCAAGATTTTCCTCATTCTCTTCACCTATATTCTTTCTTCAGATTTCTGAATCGTCCATCTTTCTATCTTCTCTATCTATCACTGCTCCTTTCCTCCTCACTTCCATCCTTCCTGTGTTTCTGGCTTACTTTCTTGAATGTACTTCTTCATTCTGATGTTCATGCTTCTGTCTGGACATTACTTTAATCCTTTCTGCTTTCCTTCTGTATTTTCTTCCTGACTTCACCACTTCATTCTTTATTTCCTATATGACTTCCGTTCTTCTTTTCTGGCTGTCATACTTCCATTTTTAATCCAGTCTTTCTCACAGAACTTCTGTTCTTTCTTCCTGATTGTCCTTCCTACCTGGCTTTATAACGTCCTGATTTTCCTTCCTTCCTAAATTCATCCAAACTTGATCCCATCCTTCCTTCCCGACTTTATTCCTTCAGTCCATCCCTCTGTGTCCTTACTTTCTTCCCTCCCTTCATTGTTTTTTTCCCCCCCTGTTCTTACTGACTGACTCTTTCCTCTTTCAGATGGTTCAGTTGTTTTTGGTGAAGCGGTGATACCTGGCGGCGTTACCATACGGATCACCTGGGAACAGTTTGGTCATGAGTGCCCCCTGAGTACCCCCCCAGGTGTGCTAAAATGGCCGGTGAGCTTTATGCTGCTAAGAAGTTGCCCTCTGTGGCGGCGACGGCTACGGCGGTGCAGCAGTACCAACAGCAGAACATCAGCAACAACAACACAGTTCAGGGCTGCAACTGGCAAGGTCTCTATCCCACCATCAGAGAGAGGTACACACACAAACACAGAATTGGACATTCTCACACACAGCTAGTTGTGTATCACGCTACAGCAGTGTACTAAATCCACTGTACGTTAAACAAGATTGTGTTATGTTTTTAATTTTCCGTCTCCAGAAACGCAGTCATGTTCAACAACGAGCTGATGGCAGACGTACACTTCGTGGTCGGCCCTCCCGGGGGCACACAAAGAGTCCCGGGGCACAAGGTAGGGGTGGGAAAGAGTCCAGCCGATCAGAAATGAGTATTATCCTACAAACACACACTCTAAAGCCCTGTTCACACATGCGCTGGTGTATTTAAAGAGAAATGATGTTATATAGTTCCGAAGAGTGCCCATGTGTGAACAGAAGCCAGTATCTGGTTAATTACCAGGAATAAGGATGACTTTTGTTTATTCTACAATAAAGTGATACATAGAAATATGATATGGGATGCAATAAAAAGAGAAGTGGAATAATCTAAGTGTCTTGTTCAGGATAAAGCTGTTAAAATTTGCGTTTGAGTTCCAGTTAAATAATGAGTAGTGTACTTAAAATGACACCCCTCTCTTTCTGTCTCTCTCTGTCTCTCTCTCTCTCTCTCTCTCTCTCAGTACATCCTGGCTGTCGGGAGCTCTGTGTTCTATGCCATGTTCTACGGGGAGCTGGCAGAGGATAAGGATGAGATCCGCATCCCAGACGTGGAGCCACATTCCTTCCTGGCCATGCTCAAGTGAGAATTATAAGAGTAGAGAAGAGCATTGTACTGATAAAGAAGTGCTTGAATTGTTAGAGTTTCAGCCATCTGTTGTACTGGAAACTTTTCATTTGACTCCACCTCCTGTTTTCTCCTGCAGATACATCTACTGTGATGAGATAGACCTGTGTGCGGACACTGTTCTGGCTACGCTGTACGCTGCCAAGAAGTACATGGTTCCTCACCTGGCACGTGCCTGCGTGGCGTTCCTGGAGACCAGCCTGAGCGCACGCAACGCCTGTGTGCTGCTGTCACAGAGCTGCCTGTTCGAAGAGCCGGAGCTGACGCGCCGTTGCTGGCAGGTGATCGACGCCCAGGCTGAGCTTGCTCTGCGCTCTGACGCCTTCTGTGATATCGATCTGCGTACGCTGGAGAGCATCCTACGGCGCGAAACTCTCAACGCGAGCGAGACAGTCGTTCTGGAGGCGGCGCTCAGCTGGGCAGAGGCCGAGTGCCAACGGCGTGAACTGCAACCAACTGTCGAAAACAAGAGGTTGGTGCTGGGCGACGCTCTGTACCTCATCCGTGTCCCAGCAATGTCACTGGATGAGTTCGCCAATGGTGCGGCGCAGTGCGGCCTGCTCACGCTAGCTGAGACCAACGCCGTCTTCCTGTGGCACACGGCAGCTAACAAACCTGAGCTGCCCTTCGTCAGCCAGCCGAGGAAGGGCCTGACTCCTCAGCGCTGCCACCGCTTCCAGTCATGTGCCTACCGTAGCAACCAGTGGCGTTACCGTGGACGCTGTGACAGCATTCAGTTTGCTGTGGACAGGCGCGTCTTCATTGCCGGGTTCGGCCTCTACGGCTCCAGCTGCGGCTCGGCCGAATATCAGGCCAAGATTGAGCTCAAGAGACAGGGAGCCACGCTGGGCCTCGCCGTCGTCAAGTATTTCTCGGACGGCTCCAGCGGCACGTTCCCCGTGTTCTTCGAACACCCTGTGCAGGTGGAGCCTGACACGTTCTACACAGCCAGCGTGGTGCTGGATGGCAATGAGCTCAGCTACTTCGGCCAAGAAGGAATGACCGAGGTGCAGTGCGGGAAGGTCACCTTCCAGTTCCAGTGCTCCTCGGACAGTACCAACGGCACCGGAGTGCAGGGGGGGCAGATACCTGAGCTCATATTTTATGCCTGAGAGACTTCTTACCTGTAAGCTCTGCAGGGTCGCGTGACAATCCTCTAGAGGACACCAGCTTGTACAGATATACCTTCATGCCATAGTTGTGGTTACTGTGTTGTAACAACAGGCAGGGCATTTTCACAGAACAGTTTTCCCCTTATACATCACTGTTCATGCTTGTAGTGGTGTATCAGTGGCAAATCTGTAACTGCAGCATCAGACCTGGATTTCTGATGGCTTGTTGCCATGTTCCACTTAAACTTTACTTGGGTTAGATTCAGAAGGTGCTGGGGGGTGTTTAAACTCACCATGCTGAGGTATAGAGGGGTGTTTTAACTCACCATGCCGAGGTATAGAGGGGTGTTTGAACTCGCCATGCCGAGGTATAGAGGGGTGTTTGAACTCACCATGCCGAGGTATAGAGGGGTGTTTGAACTCACCATGCCGAGGTGTCGAGGGGTGTTTGGACTCACCATGCCGAGGTGTCGAGGGGTGTTTGGACTCACCATGCCGAGGTATAGAGGGGTGTTTGGACTCACCATGCCGAGGTATAGAGGGGTGTTTGGACTCACCATGCCGAGGTATAGAGGGGTGTTTGAACTCACCATGCCGAGGTATAGAGGGGTGTTTGAACTCACCATGCCGAGGTGTCGAGGGGTGTTTGAACTCACCATGCCGAGGTGTCGAGGGGTGTTTGGACTCACTACACGGAGGTGTTGAGGGGTGTTTAAACTCCATACTCAGAGGTATAGAGGGGTGTTTAAACTCACCATGCCGAGGTGTTGAGGGGGGTTTAAACTCACTATGCGGAGGTATAGAGGGGTGTTTAAACTCACCATGCTGAGGTGTTGAGGGGTGTTATACTGACTGGCAGCTAGCACACGTTCAGTCACACTAGAGACATCACTAGCATGACAATCACCAGCGCTCCCTCATCACCACGACCTGAGCAGACAACACTAGATGTTGTTATAAACCTTACATTTTAAACGTTACACACGATTGCCTTATTAGTTAGTTTACCCACTGTAACACACTCCGGTACGGCCAACAAACCACAGCCACGCCTTTTACTAACACTAAACGCAAACTCTACAGCGTCCCTTTCAGTTCACAGCTTTTTTAAAAGATGCCACCGAGGCGAATTACAATAAAACACAAATGTGAGATCGTCTGAAAGGAAATGTTTCAAATCTCACGTTTATTTTTTCTGTCTATAAGAACATTTAAGAATGAAGAACAGCATCGCTAACAGAGCTAGAAAGCATGTTTGCTAGCTAGCTTAACAATTTTGCATCGTTCTCATTTGACATACGCAGCTAATCACTGAACCATTTCCTCTCCAGCGAGTTTATCTGCGCTAGTCTTTTAACGGAGGAAGGTTTCAGAGATGATGCTAATCATGCGATATACTAATCACATCTTGTTAGTGATCGAGCTTTAGGGATTTCCGTCTGTATATCAGAACTCTGCCATATTACCGTGCCGTTCGTTTGTGGTTTTGTGGATTAGCTTCAGCAGCACCAGACAGGTGCTTAAAAAAAACAATTAAAGTGCTAAAATTCACTTGCCAATTTCTACCGTGGCGTCTGGAGCCATCAAGCAGCCGGACTCTGTGTCAGTTTCTGCATCGTGCCTTGTGTTTCTGGTTCGCTAGCAAGAAAATGGCTGACTGGTTTCTGAAAACGCAGAATATGAAAGCAGCTTGCAACTCGGTAATAACACTAAACAAAAAACAAATAAATGAAGTAGCCGCTAGGCCGTATTCAGTCCGAGTAAACGTTTGCCGTTAGTCATTTTTTCGTACACATTAGCATACATTCTGCTGGGTAAGTGCTTATTTTATGAAATGGATACTTGATCATCTTTTATACTTGATGTGCTAGATGTTGTCGTGTATCAGATGTGTGCTGCACACACTCGCCGTCCTCACTGTAGGCTTTCTCTTGCTCAGTGAGCTTTGTTCTCCGAACATTGTTTTATGACAAAGAGCTCCGATTGTTGAAAAAAAAATAAAAGCCAGCACTTTTTCCATTGTTTATCGAAGGGCTTGATGATGTGTCGTGCTGCTCGTCACATTGTTCCTCACTTTACTCGTGCTTTGATATTTTTGGACTTTTCACTGGTGAAGAAGTGACTCTTGTTACTGTATCTATTTTTTGGGGGTTGGGGGGGATATTGCCTACTGCGTCTTTAATCACAGTGAATACACACACAATCTGAAATAAACTCAGTTCACACACCCCTGTGGATGTCATTATTAATATTGTTGTTATTTTAATGATCTTTTACAGTGAGGTCACTGTATGGTGTCTGAGACAAGGATACGGAGTGCTCCTTGAAACGTGTTGGATTCTCAGATGTCAGCTGTCCTTCTAACACCTGCAAGATGAGAGCTATATTATGCTTCAAGTGGACAGAAAGGCAACAGGAACCCGATGAGCCACACTTTACAGCAAAAATGCATCTCAGGAGGAACAAAACATCAAACCACCGGGTGGAGGAGTAAAAGACCACCTCAGATTACGCTCGAGCCTCCAAAAATGTTACAGGTCCACACAAGCATCATTTCAGGGTCAACGTTTTGTTTTGATTTGTAGTTTTCAGAGTAAACCTGGCGGAAAAAAAAATAACGTTGCCATAGCATCCACTAATATCACCTTTATAAAAGCTAGCTAAACGCACAGTTTACGCAGCCGTGAGTGTAGCTAATAATTTACATATCTATTGTGATTGGTCTAAATCTATGAAACCTGCTTTGTGACATCACAACTCTAGCTCATCCCTGATAACTGCTTAATATATATATATATATATATATATATATATATATATATATATATATATATATATATATACACACACAGTTTTAAATAATGTAGATCAATTTATTTATTTAAAAGATAAGTTTCTGATAAAACAAGAAGGGGAAAAATAGTGAAATATTTTAGATCTCGGATGACTAATGTTTTATGGGATAGTTTTAAGGTCATGACGTCTCCTGTACAAAATAACTTTACATCAGAAATTGAGAAATTGTATAAATTCAGTTCCAAACACATACACTAAAACGCAGTCAAATCAATGCCCCGGATCTATTTCGTCCTCTGTTTCTTGCGGGCGTGGAATTGCTCGGTCTTTTTCTTCACAGATTTGATAAGTAAAGACAGGCTCGGGTCCAGGTTTTTACTCGGAGCCGCCGACGTCGATTCTGTCGTAGTCTCCCCGACATCCCTGCTCTGATTCTCCTCTGTTTTCTTGCTGGGTTTCTCCTGATTCTGGAGTGCCTCCTGCTGGCTGCGCTGCTGCTGCTGCTCCTCCCGCCGCCTCTGTTTCTCCTCCAGGATGCTCTGAGTGCCTCTGGTCTTCTTGTATGCCGGGTCCGAGGGATCCAGGTTGTACAGGTGGGACGTGAACATGGCCTGGAAGCGCGGATCCTGCAAGTCCACCTGCTCACAAAACACACAGACGTTTATAAAGACAGACCGTTTCATGTTCCGGGTGTAATCGTGATCTGCTACCAAAATGTGAAATATACTGTTCGGTAAATGATTTTAGAAGAGTTTGATATCTGACCTTGAATTTGTCCTCCTCCAGCAGTGCGTTGTTCTTCAGGAGCTTCTTCCTCTTCTTCTTACTCAGGTTCTGCTGCTCCACGATCTGATCGTAGTTGAAATGCCGGTGTTTCTCGTCTTCGTCGTCGTCCATCAGGAGAGCCATTTCAGCCTGAGACCACACACACACACGCACACACATTATACCTACACCTGAAGAGCAGGGCCATGCTAAGACTCTATAAAAAGTTAAATATGGAGTATTGTTAAAGTGGAATTTACATCTTTAACCAATATGTTGGGTTTTGATCAAAACGTATTTGTCCCCCTCAGATGAAGCTATGATACAAACGATGCAGAATCACTCGAATTACTGTCTGGCGCATACCTTCCGTTTCTCAAGCTCAGCCTCCTCTTCTGCTGTTAGTTGCTCCTCCCCCTTTTTGTTTTTCTTTGATTTCTTGACTTTCTGTGCTGTCCCTGTTATACATGAGATATTAAGATTTATAAAACTCATCAAAACAGACCAATTGAGAGAGAACAAAAGACAGATGACGGTGAAAAGGAAAATTCGGAACTGACCAGTAGATCCTCCCAGCTCCTCAGAGAAGAAGGGGTCGTCCAGGTCAACATCAGGTGGAAGTTCATCATCGCTGATAGCTACCTTTTCCTGGTCCTCGACTTCCTGCAAAAATGATCAGTTACACAAATTCAACAATTATATTATCAATTAAGATTTCAATTAAGGGTCATGCTGTAAGATCTGGTGTGGCCAGACAAATGGTTTGCTATGGGGGGCATGGCCAGGTGGTGAAGAAGGCTGAAGGGGATGGAGGGCTCAAGAACATAGTGCCAAAGTTACCAGGGAAGAACCAAATAGATATCTACAGAGATGCCAATAGATGGAGATGAGTGGGTGGGGCCAGGTGGGTAGCTCCAGGGAGATGGGGGTGAGACCATGTGAACGGTTTCAAAGAAAAAAGGGGCAGGGCTAAGAGGAACAACAGTGAATGCTTAAAAATGCCTCTCTCACCTTCTTTCCTTTCCTCTTCTCTTTCTTCTTGTCCTTTTTCTTCTCCAGAAACTCCTCCCATGGAGTCATTTGGTCTTTTCCCTCCATTTTCTTCTTCACCAGTTTCTCAGCGCTCTCCTTTAATCCTGTTAAAAAAAAAAAGAAATCAAACACTAACACTAAATCCATCCTCCCCTGTCGGGGTCCAATGATGAACTCGACATGCTGATGCGACGTACCTGGCACCCATGTGATCTCCATCTCCATGTCTTTGTCCTTCTCCTTCCTTTCTTTATCCTGGATGTTCTGCAGAAGCTCACGGTATTTCACGATCTGCTCTTCCTCCTTCTTTCCCTTCTTCCCTCCTTTCTTCTCTGTCACAAGGTTCACTGGCTTCACCTCTGAGAGGGACATCATAGGAAGAGCTCAGCTAAAACACTGCTTGAAATTACTGGAATTTGAATCTTCTGAATCATCCATCCATTTTCTATTCCTGGTTTATTCCCAATTAGGGTCACAGGGATCTGGATCTCAGCACACATTGGGTGAAAGGCAGGGGTACACCCTGGACAGTTCGCCAGTCCATCACAGGGCCACACATATAGACAGACAACTACTAAACACTCACACCTATGGGCAATTTAGAATTACCAATCAACCTAATGTACATGTTTTTGGACTGTGGGAGGAAACCGGAGTACCCAGAGTAAACCCACGAAGGCACGGGGAGAACATGCAAACTCCACACAGAAAGCCCCCTGCCTGTTCGAACCCAGGACCTTCTTGCGGTGAGGCAACACCAAACTGAGGAAGATTCCCAGTATGTTTTCATTTACTGTGTAATTTTTAAACATCATCTACACTAAAGGTCACCTCACCTTCTGCCTCGACCTCATGATCATCGTCCTCCTCCTCACTGGAGGAAGCCAGGTAGGCCTGGAAGTCCATGTTGAGCAGCTCGTCCTTGTTGAACTGCTTGCTGAGGGTGGTGATGCGATCGTGATCCGTCTCGTCCCATGTTATCTCCACCTGAACAGAACACACACACAGATTCAGATTCGATTCAGTGTGTTATATAAAGAAATTCTTTACATGTGTTGCTTTCTATGGATTTCTACGTGTTGATTTTTCTGGAAATTCTTCTATTACTCCTATTCTAGAAAATTGAGTATAGAAAAATTTATGCAGGATCACCAGTTTGTCAAAATTGTCATTTAGGACATCATTCTTTCACAGTGGCACACATTTTCAACTGAAATGACATACACTACAGGGCCAAATAGTAAGTGCACCCCTGCTCTGATCTTCACACTCATGTGCTTGGTGAACATCTCATTCCAGATTTATTCCCTTCACTGTTATAATCAGCTCCACTCCTCTCTTCTGTGAATGTTTTCCACTAGATGTTGTATTGTGTCTGTGGGGATTAGTGTTCATTCAGCTACAAGAGCATCAGTGAGCTCAGACTCTGATGTTGGCATGTTGAGGAGACTCCAGTTCATCCCAAAGGTGTTCAGTGGGGTTGAGTCAGAGTCAGGGCTCTGTGTGGATATTCCACTCCCTTAAGACACCTTAAGGACACCAAATAGACCTGTGGACATCTTAAGGACACCAAAATAGACCAGTGGACACCTTAAGGACACCAAATAGACCTAGGGACACCAAAATAGACTTGTGGACACCATAGGGACACCAAAATAGACCTGTGGACACCTTAAGTGAAGAGAAATTACAGCATACAAAGATTGTGTGCTTCAGACTTTGTGGGAGCAACCAACATATGGGTGTGATGGTCAGGGGTGCACATACTTTTGCAATATTTTTCCCCACTACATTTCTGTGAATAATAGCATCAGACTGTGGTCAATGGCAGCATTTAGTGTAGGTGGAGACAAACTCTGCAAGTCACACTATGACTTTAACAACGAATCCGGGTCACCTTTAAAGGTGCAGTAAGCAGTTTACAGTAAAGAGAAAGACAGGACTAGCGCACCTTAGCTGTAGTGGTGGCGGTGGAGGTGAAGAGTTTGGGTTTGTAGGTGGACAAATCCACATCTGTCGCTGTGTCTTTGGGTTCATCATCAAACGTCATGTCGTCAGGGATGAACCTGTAAATTAAGGTTCACGCAACACACACACAGAATCACACATTTGATTCACATTTGATATGGGAATGTCCAGTGATTCTATGCTAATGAGTCCTGACTAGCTTTCGTTCACGGTGTAAGGGTCATGCTGTTGCAGCAAAACAATCGAGGATTATTTCTATAGAGTCTCACCGCAGGTCCAGCGTGGAGCAGCTGCTCTCGTACTCGAAGCCGTCGCACTCCTCATAGATCTTGGCGGCGGTTTCGGGCGAGTCGCACTCCACCACGGCGTAGTAATAACGCAGACGCTTAAACTGATAATCTCGCACCTTCTCCCTATAGATCCTAAAACACAGGAAACACCCGACAGCCTTTTATTCACTCGCTCTAAACCACACTGTCCTGTGATTAAAACATTTTTTCTTTTAATGTCAGTGAGTGTCATCTAAAGGGTGCCAATATTTTATCTCAGTGAAAAGACAGTTGATGGAGAGTGTAAAGATTTTTCAACAACAATACAAAAATAAAGTTACAACTTTTTTCTGGTTGAATCCTAAATGGGGTCATATTGTTGATTTAGGGCACTAGGTAGAGACAATGATGTTTGCAGATGACATTGTGATCTGTAGTGAGAGCAGGGAGCAGGTGGAGGAAAATCTGGAGAGGTGGAGGTTTGCGCTGGAGAGAAGAGGAATGAAGTGAGACTGAGTACATGTGTGTGAATGAAAGGGAGGGAAGTGGAACAGTAAGATTACAGGGTGAAGAGGTGAAGAAGGTACAGGAGTTTAAGTACTTGGGGTCAACAGTCCAGAGTAATGGAGAGTGTGGGAAAGAGGTAAAGAAGCGAGTGCAGCCAGGTTGGAATGGGTGGAGAAAGGTGTCTGGAGTTCTGTGTGATAGAAAAATTTCAGCGAGAATCAAGGGGAAGGTGATACAAGACACTGGTGAGACCGGCCATGCTGTATGGTTTAGAGGCAGTGTCACTGAGGAAGAGACAGGAGTCAGAGCTGGAGGTAGCAGAGCTGAAGATGTTGAGGTTCTCTTTGGGAGGGACACGGTTGGACAGGATTAGGAACGAGTACATCAGAGGGATGGCTCATGTTGGACATTTGGGGGACAGAGTTAGGGAGGACAGATTAAGATGGTTTGGACATGTCCAGAGGAGGGAGAGTGAGTATATTGGTAGGAGAATGTTGGACATGGAGCTGCCAGGCAGGAGGCAAAGAGGAAGGCCAAAGAGGAGGTATATAGATGGAATAAATGAGGATATGAAGCTAGTGGGTGCAAGTGTTGAGGATGCAGAAGATAGGGATAGGTGGAGAGAGATGATTCACTGTGGAGACCCCTGAAGGGAAAAGACCAAAGAAGAAGGGCACTAGGTACGGAGAACAGTGCTACGGTGTTGTACCCTATTTAGTGAGCCAACAGAGTGAATAGGAAGCCACTTGGAATTCAGTCTCACTGGACACTTGAAGATTACATTTACCCAGATCTGTACAGGTGTGTGTGTGTCTGTGTTAGTGTCACCTCTGATCCTCAGTGTCTGCCTCTGGGTCGTCTGGGAGGCTGGTGAGCTCCAGTGGGCCCTGAGACTGCTCCGCCTTCAGCCTCTCTTTACCGAACTCTGAGGGGTAGATCTGACACACACACACACACACACACAGTTGTATAGAGAGCAGAAAATGTAGAGGATGATGATGATGATGATGATGATAATAATAATGACAATAATGACGGAGGGGCGGAGTTACCGTGACAGACAGCACCACTCCTCCTTTAGGTTTGAAGGAGCTGAAGAGAGCCAGCAGGTCTTTAGCTTTGATCCGGTCCCAGTTCATGTTACACACTGCTAACCTGCAACTGACCTACACACACACACACACACACAGCTGAGCACACTGCCACATACACCATATTTACTGTCCATAATTATACTATTACCTATCCATCACTCCTCCTGTCTGTCTACCTAATTATTTCTTTATCTAGCCATCTGTCTGTCTATCTGTCTGTCAGTTCCATCTATCCTTTAATGTCTGCCCGTCTGTCTATATAACTGACCTCCTCGGCACGTGGAGCGTCCTTCCACATCTCCCCCCAGTTGTGTTCAATCTCCTCTTCCTCATTCATCAGGAGATCCTCCCTCTCATCCTCCTCATCGTCCTCATCCTCAGAGCTCGTCTCGATGTTGCCTTTTCCTCGGGCCAGATCAGGACCACTGTCACTGTCGTCCTCCGACTCACTCTCGCCTTCATCATCATCATCTTCTTCCTCACCATCTTCCTCTTCATTGTCGTCATCAGTATCATCATCATCGCTAGCGGAAAGACCTACTCCTTTATCAGTGTCGCTGTATTCTTCTTCTTCTTCATCATCCTCCTCCTCCTCCTCAATTTCATCATCATCTTCTGTGGAAATAAAGATGAAGAGGTGAAAAACTAAGACCAAACCCAGACCAACCCAATACAACTGTCTGTGTCGCTCACATCACCTCGTCACTGACTGTTTTCCAATAACAGAACAACCCCAAGTGTTTTATTCCTCTTACACTGCAGCACTTTACCAGGAAAAACTTTTTTATCCAATTATAGGTGCATTTAATGCTGAGGAATGTCTGCAAAAGCACTTCATTCAAGGACGATTTCATATGAATGAGTTGTTACTATAGCAACAAGCTACAAACTGACCACAACCTTCTGACCAGTCAGATTCAGTACAGAGGCTCAGAACATTAGACAGAGAGAAACATACGTGTGTGTGTGCGCGTTTGTTTTACCTTCTTCCATGACTCTCACTCCTTTAACTGGCTCAGCTTTCCTGATCTTCTCACACACACCAGATTTTAACGCCTTTTTCTTTACGGATTTATTAGACACAGGCCCCTCCCCCTTTCCAAGCTCCTCCCCTTCATCTTGAAGCTCCTCCTCCTTTGCTTGTGCCTTCTTTTTCTTTTTCTTCTTCCTCTTCTCCTGTTGCTCCTCCCGTGCGTCGGTGTCGCTCTGCTCCGAGTCGGACAGTTTGTAGAATCGTTTGAGGTCCTCGGTGGAGGTGTGGTTGACGGGACGGCCGCGTTTGTCCACCGTGTACTTCAGCTTGAAGCGCTCGTCGTGGAACATGGACTGGAAGCGCTTGTCGATGCGCACTTTCTGCTCCATGTCCGGCATCTCCCAGAAGCGGGGGTCCTTCTTGACGCGTGCGAAGCGCTCATCAGCGCTCATCTCTTTCTTGGACGACATGACGACGCTTTGTTTACAGACGCAAGCCTGGAGGCATACAGGAGACGTGTAAACAATCACAGATGGACGGATAGATGACAAACACGTTGTGTGACTTCTTTTTTTATTTGGTAATAAGGTTTTAATGCAGCACTTATATTAAATGCTACACAGGATGATGTAATGGTTTACAAGCAGATCTGCATCGCGTCTCAAATAAAAATCTCAAGATCTCATGAAAACAACTGCGTTCAAAGACACGTGACAATGACACACAACTCAACGTGACAGAATAACTATAAACTGGGTTAGTAAATGGGAAATTTCAATTCATGACCATGTACAGCTTTTTGGGGGACGAAAACCTGCACTTTATTGTGTAACCATCTGTATTGAATCATGCTGCTTCGGAAAAATAATCTCTATATAAATCCTTACGCAGATTATTATTAACAGCCCATCCTGAGGCGTGTTATTCCTCTTACACAACAGCAGCCTAGCCACAATTACAATTATTCACTGATTAAAGAATTTTATCTGATTTGTGTGACTTTTAATACCGTGGAGAAGGTTAGATCCTGTTCTTGTGCTCTTTTTTATACTCTCTTACACTTTAATACGACCAAAAAATACGCATCTTATCAATTTACAGAGAAACTGAAAGTGTCTGTCCTGAAGATGTCACGGATCTACCTCTGACACTAGAGACTCCTTCCGTAACTGATAAATAAACCTCTCTCTACAGAACACTTCACCGTATCAGTGATTCCTCACAGAAACCGTGTGAATCTTTCACATTTCGTGCTGTAAATAAGACAAACATGGGCTTTAACTCACATTAAAGGGGCAGGTCGGAGGGGAGGCTGACTTTTGGAATATTAATTATAGAAAATATTAGATTAAAGAAATTTTAACATTAATATAGACCAAAATGTTATTATACAGCAGTGCATTAGAGATATTTACATAAACACTGAAGGCACGCGGAATACAGATCAGACATACTGCTATATTAGCCTTTAGCCTCCTGCTAACTGACATAGAAAACATGTTCAAATCAATAAACTCCGATCCGCTAAGTGCTATTTTGCTTCACAAAACAATTAAAGATAAAGTAAACACGTGAACACACTCACCGGTTCAGTATTTACACATCACGCAGGATCACTATCCTCCAGAAACACGTGTTTTTCCCCCGTGATGCGAAAAAACTACTTCCTCTCATCTCCCGAAGCCACGCCCCTTTCACTACGGCGAGCAAGAAGACTCAGTCAGGGCCAAAATAAACCTCACGCGCTGGCGTTCGGGGTAATTATATTGTAAAACATAAATGCTATCTAAATTACAATAGTGCTATTTGAATAAGCATCGAAACAAACAAAAACAAACAAACAAGTCAATGTTATTATTATTCAAAGACAAACCTAGAAAAGAGCTCAGCTGTTTTATAAAAATAATTAAAAAGTAAAATCTATTTATTAAAACATTATCTCTGATTTTATTTCATTTCAGATCTTTATACACATTGATTATTATCTGAATTATTTCTCAATTTCAGACTGGTAAATTAAGAATGAAATGTATTTGTTTAAAAATAAGTACGATTCTTTAAGAGTAAAAAAGTAGTATTGTTGTGGAGGAACCTGACTGGCCTGCACAGAGTCCTGACCTCAACCTCATAGAACACCTTTGGGATGAATTAGAGTGGAGACTGTGAGCCAGACCGAAACTGGGACGTCTGTCTTTACATGCACATGAATGTAATATGGAGTTGTCCCACCCCTTTACAGCTATAACAGCTTCAACTCTTCAGGGAAGGCTTTCCACAAGGTTTAGGAGTATGTTTAAGGCGAATTTTTGACCATTCCTCCGCATTTGTGAGGTCAGGAACTGATGTTGGACGAGAAGGTCTGGCTCACAGTCTCCGCTCTAATTCATCCAAAAGGTGTTCTATGGGGTTGAGGTCAGGACTCTGTGCAGGCCAGTCAAGTTCCTCCACACCAAACTCACTCATCCATGTCTTTATGGACCTTGCTTTGGTCACTGGTGTGCAGTCATGTTGGAACAGGAAGTGGTCATCCCCAAACTGTTCACACAAAGAGCATGAAATTGCCCAAAATGTCTTGGTATGAAGCTGAAGCATTAAGAGTTCCTTTCACTGGAACTAAGGGGCCGAGCCTGACCCCTGAAAAACAACACCTGAATTAAATGATTTGGAGGGGTGTCCCAATACTTTTGGCAATATAGTGTATATTTGGCTTCTCTTGTTATAGATTGGGTCTGTAATCGTAAATGGGTAAGTCAGAAATCAGTTTCAGTGGACAGAACAGAGTACCTGAGTTCTGTTGTTTAAAATAACACAATAAACCTGTTGGGCTGAAAAAACTGACCGTATTTAAGCTCGATATGCTGCATGATTCCCATCATTCTGTAGCAGATTCTCAAATGTGACTCAAATGTAAATTTCTTTCTATATATATACACAGCAGTGTTAGGGGTTTGCTGAAGTGAGGATGTCTTTTTGAAGCCCTCAGAGAGAACCCACAGGATTGACTTGAATGATCATGAGATAACATTCCAAATCTGAATTGAAGCAACTGGCAGCTGATTATCTCTTCTCTCGGATCTAAAACAAGCAAAACAGGACCTTAACAATTAGCCGTAGACACGGACAAATTTTTTAAAGGTCACACAGTATAATCATGAATTACAAACCATGAAATAATGGTGTGTTAGAATAAAAGTCCTATTCTAATCTAACAAAATGTTAAGGGGTTCTGGTTTGAAAATCCTTCAGGATAAATAACACCGATTCCAGTGATTACATTGATTGATACAGTGATTGATAGCTGGTTTCTCATATTAAAGCTCTGTCATGTTACATGTCTAAGATCAACTGCTTTGTAAGAAAGGCTTTTATTAATATTTATTTTCCTCTTAGTTCTACTGCTTCTCTTTAGTTTACTGTTGATTACACTTGCCTTACTTACTTACTTATTCTGTCTATATACTTTCTCTAAATACTGTTCTGGATGTTTTCCATAACTGGATTACAAACAGAAGAGTGAATTGTGTTGTATGTTTCTGAATTTAAGCATTAAAAACCAGATACGATACATTTCTATAATCCTCAAAGTGTCGATTACATTGAGGGGAAATGAGGATTCAGGACACGTTTGTTGGTGTATTCATATGTAATAAGGTTACATATAAATAACTGACCTTCTATCTGTAAATGGGGGGCTGTTCTGGAAATTGTTGTGAATGTTATAAAAGTTGGAAGAATTCACACAACAGTTAGCAATAATGGTGGAGGTGAAGAAGCTTATAATTATCAGAAAATAACATGAGTTAGTAGTGTGTACTGGTGTAACAGGGTTTTATAATATTGGGGGTATTATAAGCAGTCTGTGATATTGAGTAACGTTTGGGCGCTCTAAAAAGCCCCCTAGTGGCCACTAATGCACTGCGGACAGAGTTATAAAATCCCCTTCACTGGACGCACCCTAGCAGATCTGAACTGTCACTGCTGTCAGTAGGTGAGTTTCATGCTTCGTGTTTCATTAGTGACTGAGCTGAAAACTGGGTTCTAAGTTAAGTTTACTCTAATAAATTGTGTGTATATGTGTGTTGGGAAGTAATATTACACACGTAATTGTGAACAGTGTGTGTGTGTGTGTGTGTGTACATTTTAAATACTGTGAATTGTTGCGTTGGTTTGTAAAACATCATCGTTTTTAATTATAATGCTTAAGCTGGCGTTTGTCGTGTATGAGCTCGAGTTTTGGCACATTTACTGTAAGTGTTTAAGAAAGCTGCACCCCTTTACACTTTACACTTTACATTACACTTTACACTTTATATCGATCCTGTTTACATGTTAACTTTAATATTTGCACTCACTGTCAACACTATTCTTTTGCACAGAGCACATTCTTTTGTTTGTCTGCACTGTCTTGTCTTGTCATCCTGTGCACTTCTGTTGTATGTCCAGTTTTTCTTGCAACTTAAGTATAGTTTAGTTTTATCTCTAAGTTCAGCTCAGTGTTTGTCTGCGTCACTGTACTTTATTTTTGTTATGGGTAGCAGTCTAGGAGGAACGTTGTTTCACTTCACTGTGTACTGCTTCAGCTATATATGGTTGAAGTGGCAATAAAGATTATTTGACTTTGACTTGACTTTGACCCCTAAAATTGACCCAGATCAGTAACCATGTTATCAGGAGGAGAGACTGGTTTAACTACAGTGCAGAATAGACTAATTATTCGTTTAAAAAAATCAAGTAAAACATTGATTCTTCTAGTTTCCTAGATTTGAATATAATAATTTTGTCATAACCCCCAAAAGGTAACATCACAGACACAGTGCTTGATCTATTTCCCATGAATTACACTGAGGTTTATGCAGAAGTGTTTAAGTCAAATTAGACAAATTAGACTCCATCTCCGTAAGTCTCTTAGAAATACAGAAATGATAATAGTCCTAAAACTTTTAATTATTGTGCCATTTAGAAGGGCGTAATTGAATCATGGGTGGATCAAAGTCAACTCTACAACCTCTAAGCAATCCAGAGAGTTTACGTAAGTTTTCCTATCTTTTATTTATGAATTAAGATGCTTAACTAATGTATGTTGGTATTTCATATTTAATGTCTGCTTATGCAGTTATCAGGTACTAACAGACACCCCACTATTCATTAATGGCTCACATTTACTACTATTTTTACAATTTACTACACTTGGGTGTGATAGATATATAGATATATAGATATATAGATATATATCAGGACCAATAAATAAATTATATAACAATTTAAATGTAATTTTATTGGTAATTTAAAAGAAATTCTTGAAGAAAAAAATAAAATATATTTAATGTAATTAAGGATTCAGTAACAAACATGTTTTTTTTTTTTGTTTTTTTTTTATAAAATGTGTGTTTAATAAAGTGTCTCTAAAGAACGAATCTCAAAATCTCTCCTCTGATTACACCTGGTTCATGCTGGATGCAGGAGCAGTGTGTAAGCAGAGCAGAAGTGGCATGCACCGATCTGCTTTCACACTGCGGCTTGTGTACCTCAAATACAAGAAAGTTTGTACTACTTTAAAGTTGGTGCATCTAGAAGGAGAACCTTTTCAAGAAGGTTATTTTAAATATCTTAAATATCTCTCACATGCCACGAGAAGCTGGCAGGGGTTATGGTACAGGTCTGCTGGTGTATCAGAGATGAGACACACCTTTCTACCTGTCACATCTCAACAACTCATCGAATCATATGAATTCTGTGTGGTTACAGTTACCTTTCCAATCAACCTTCTCATCATCATCATCTATTTCCCTTTTGACCCCCTAGGAGACTTTGCTGTAGAAATGTACATGCTTGTCTGTCTTCCCCCAACCCCCTCTTCTGTCTTCTGAGATTTAAGATTCTGAGATTTTAACCCCACCTCTGACAATCTCCAGTCCTCTTGCCTTCTGCCTCTTCTGCATTCATTCTCCTTGACATTCATTAGCTGCCCTGGCACAAACAAGGGAGGAAATGCCCTAGTCCTTCAGCTGCCCCTCTCACGCTACAGTCATCAGTGCTACCACACTCCACATATCTGATCATCACTTGTTATACATCACCATCACCCTCCCATATCCTGCCTAAAACATATGAAAATCTTTCTCCAACTTCTTGAAACAGCCACTCTATTTCCTCATTCAGGGGCGCAAGGGTTATTCCCATTCTGAAGAAACTCGCTCAGGGTCTCTCAGACATCAACAACTACAGACCAGTTTTACTTCAGTCTTCTCTTTCTAAAATACTTAAATGCACACTTTACAATTAACTGTCTCTCGCAGACCAATCGCAAAGTCCTCAAACAGCCTGGCTTCAAAGCAGCTCATTCCACTGAGAAACTTCAAGTTGCTTAGATCAGCCTAAGTGTCATCAGTCCTCATCATCCTCAACCATTCAGCAGGGTTTGACACTCAGTCAGTCTACCACAAGTCCCTCCTGTTCACCCTCAAGAGTCTTGAAATTTGTGGCACATTATGGCAATGGGTTCATTCCAACCTGGAGTGCTGTTTATATCAGGTGAAGTGGAGCAGATCTTCACACAGACTCTTCAGTGGTCCCACATGGCTCACTACTCAGTCCTCTTCTGATCTCCATCTGTATTCGATCTCT
This sequence comes from Hemibagrus wyckioides, assembly GCF_019097595.1. NCBI lineage: Eukaryota > Metazoa > Chordata > Actinopteri > Siluriformes > Bagridae > Hemibagrus > Hemibagrus wyckioides. The sequence continues at coordinate 18,182,246 of NC_080735.1, read as the reverse complement.
TGGTGAAGTCATATACCTACATGGGTTTTATACCTCTGCTCTGGATGACGTTCAACTCATCCTCCTCTTCCCTCCCTACTGTTTCTGCAGCATGTCAGGTAAACATCTCATCATGAACGGCAGTTCTTCAGCTGCCAGCTTAACTGAATTGCTCTTCTTCCCAGGTCATTTATCTCCATGTGAGGATCTTATGATCTCTTTGGACAACTCACTGATCTCACCTTTGGTCACTGCATGCAACCTTTGGTAAACCATGGACAATTAACTTTCTTTTTCCTCTCACGTTGCTAATCTAACACTCATGTCAGTATCAGCTTTACAGTATTAAAATGATTCATCCATTTTCATTCACACAGGCCACTCAGGGGCTTATTCAGTCTCTTGCCATTCTGAAACAGAATTATTGCAAATCCGTTCCGGGAAGGTCTTCCTCTGAGTGTCATTTGTCCTCTGCAGCTGCATGACTTTTTAACATTTCAACTTCAACCTTCCTTTGCTACTCTCCTTTCACTGGCTTTCTGTAGCTGCACACATCAGATTATAAAACAAGGATGCCTGCCTACAAAGATAAGACCACAAAAAAAAAAAAAAAAAAAACAGACCAGCATCCACTAACTTCAAAAAGTCTGCCAAATGTAAATTCTGTAATACACCTCTACTAAACACACTGGCTAATGATGTTTTCTTTTACAGCTTTAGGTAATCCATGGAGGCCAGAGAATTGGAGGTCAGAGTCAATGTATTAATGTATTAACATGTTAGATATTGGACTCAGTCACTGCTCTGGTTTATAAGAGTATGATATTGTATTTTCTGTCTGTCTCATTGCCTAGTTTAGTTTATTATAGTTTTGGATTAGACTCTGTTACTCTTAAGGATGTAATATATTAGATTCTCTCACTATTCTGTTGGTTGTTATATAATTTTTTCTGCTCCCTAGTAATGACATATAATTGTCATGATTGTCATTTTATAACTACAAGCTTTTTTTATTACACATTTTATGCTTTTAAAAATAGGCAAAAGCATAACTTTTCACAATTTTTGTTAAATAGATATTTGCTTTGTTACGCTTTGACATAAAAATAGTTTGTTAGCTAATGTCTCTTTTTGACCTTCTTTTAGTGAAAGAGAAACCATGTTACAGACACTGAGAGAGTTTAAGGCAAATCAACGTGTTGAACATCTCAGGATTCTGTGTGTTGGACCAGCAGGTGCTGGGAAGTCAACTTTTATCACCTCAGTTAATACTGTAGTCCAAGGTCGCAATACTTATCTCGCTCATTCACTCTCTGATGATACAAGTGTCACATGCCAGGTAACAACCCATACAATCTTTAATGTACTATATATATTTAAAATACATTCATTTTAAATTTCCCTTTGGGATGAATAAAGTATCCATCTATCTATCTATCTATCTATCTATCTATCTATCTATCTATCTATCTATCTATCTATTTTTAGTTTAGGTAAATTTCAGTTCAAGTAAAGGACACAGAACTTAAATATATACACAACATGTAAATATAGAAATTATAGAATTCTTTTCTATCTGTATATAGTACACTGTCTACAAGATGAACAAAGGCACAGATGGATCTTCATTTCCATTTGTGTTCGGTGATATGATGGGTCTTCAACAAGTACCAGGTGGTGTACGCACAAACGACATCATCAGCATTCTGAAAGGTCATATGCAAGAGGAATACACAGTAAGTTGACATCCATTCAGTTTATTCATATACAATATTTGCAATATATAAGGTACGGTGAGGGGAAAACATGATTTGATCCCCTGCTGATTTTGTGCGTTTGCCCACTGACAAAGAAATGATCAGTGTATAATTTTAATGGTAGGTTTATTTGAACAGTGAGAGACAGAATAACAACAAAAAAATCCAGAAAAACGCATTATAAATTGATTTGCATTTTAATGAGTGAAATAAGTATTTGACCACTTCGCAAAACATGACTTAGTACTTGGTGGCAAAACCCTTGTTGGCAATCAGATGTTTCTTGTAGTTGGCCACCAGGTTTGCACACATCTCAGGAGGGATTTTGTCCCACGTCTCTTTGCAGATCCTCTCCAAGACATTAAGGTTTTAAGGCTGACACTTTGCAACTTGACCCTTCAGCTCCCTCCACAGATTTTCTATGGGATTAAGCTCTGGAGACTGGCTAGGCCACTCCAGGACCTTAATGTGCTTCTTCTTGATCCACTCCTTTGTTGCCTTGGCCGTGTGTTTTGGGTCATATTCATTCTGGAATATCCATCCACGACCCATTTTCAATGCCCTGGCTGAGGGAAGGAGGTTCTCACTCAAGATTTGATGGTACATGGCCCCGTCCATCTTCCCTTTTATGCGGTTCAGTTGTCCTGTCCCCTTAGCAGAGAAACACCCCCAAAGCATAATGTTTCCACCTCCATGTTTGACGGTGGGGATGGTCTTCTTGTGGTCATAGGCAGCATTCCTCCTCCAAACACGGCGAGTTGAGTTGATGCCAAAGAGCTGGATTTTGGTCTCATTTGACCACAACACTTTCACCCAGTTCTCCTTTTAATCATTCAGATGTTCATTGGCAAACTTCAGATGATCCTGTACATGTGCTTTCTTTAGCAGGGGGACCTTGCGGGCGCTGCAGGATTTCAGTCCTTCACGGTGTTGTGTGTTACCAATTGTTATCTTGGTGACTATGGTCCCAGCTGCCTGGAGATCATTGATAAGATACTGGACTGGACTGATTCCCCACCGTTCTCATGATCACTGAAACTCCATGAGGTGAGATCTTGCATGGAGCCCCAGACCAAGGGAGAGTGACAGTAATTTTGTGTTTCTTCCATTTGTGAATAATCGCACCAACTGTTATCACCTTCTCACCAAGCTGCTTGGCGATGGTCTTGTAGCTCATTCCAGCCTTGTGTAGGTCTACAATCTTGTCCCTGACATCCTTGGACAGCTCTTTGGTCTTGTCCATGGTGGAAAGTTTGGAATCTGATTGATTGATTGCTTCTGTAGACAGGTGTCTTTTGTATAGGTAACAGGCTGAGATTAGCAGAGTGCTCCCTTTAAGAGAGTGTTCCTACTCTCTGCTTGTTACCTGTATAAAAGACACCTGGGAGCCAAAATCTTGCTGATTGATAGAAGGTCAAATACTTATTTCACTCATTAAAATGTAAATCAATTTATAACTTTTTTGAAATGCATTTTTGCATCTGGATGTTGTTTGTTTTGTTTGTCTCTCACTGTTCAAATAAACCTACCATTAAAATTATAGACTGATCATTTCTTTGTCAGTTGGCAAACGTAGAAAATCAGCAGGGGATCAAATCATTTTTCTCTCACTGTACCTGTAACATTATTTCCACATATTAAAATATTTTAATGCCCTCAAATGTTAACTGTCCATTTTCCATTTGCAATACAAAGGCTAATACTTCAACAGTAAATTTATTATGCTAACTTGTTTTACAAATAGTTTCCCTTACAATTATCCATGATTGCATTGCTGGTTGAAATTTATATTTAGAAAAATGTTTGACCCTCTTGAGACAAATATTTTAGTGTACAGCAGTGCAGTGTTATAACAGTTCATGTTTTTATTTTCAGTTTAATCCTTTGAAGGATCTGACTGCTGAGAGCAATTACTTCAACAAAAACCCAAATCTAGAAGACAAAATTCACTGTCTGGTGTTTGTTCTACCAGGAGATAATATTTTCATTTTAAGTCCTGAAGTAAAAAATAAAATGAAACAAATTCTGCAAGAAACACAGAAATTAAGTGAGTTATCTGTCATCCTGATTTTTTACAAACACTCATTCAAAAGAATATTTTTAAAATGTATTCATCATGACAGGGATTCCTGTAGCTGTTATCTTGACCAAGGTGGATGTTACAAGTCCACTTGTCCAAAAGAACCTGAAAATGATTTATAGGAGCAAAAGAATCAAGGAGAGGGTAAGTACAAGATCCTCATTCAGCTGAACTCGTCAGTACCAGAACACAACATGAGCTTTACTACAGGTTCATGCAGGTTATTCTAAGTGTCTGTCTTTCTAGATGAAGGAGTGCAATAGGATTCTGGGTATTCCACTGAACTACATCTTCCCTGTAAAGAACTATCATGAGGAAATCAACAACAACGATGAGATTGATATTCTGATTCTTACAGCAATGACAAATATTGTGAATTTTGCCAATGACTTTGTGACTAGAAAAGTGTAAAGGTTGGTGTGCACTTAAGGTGTGTGTGTGTTTAATCCCATCTGCTACTGTATGCAATGTTTTTTTTTTTATTATTGATTTATTATGCCAAATGAGAACTTTAGCAGGTGACAATGCTTAAAGCATGAACAGAGAAATCTTGAGAAAGTCATGTGCGTGTTAATTAATAATCACCATGTTAATCAATTACAGTTAGTTATCATTCATTCAGGGTTAGAATATGGGTTAATCGAGAAAGTTGATAACCAGCATTATAAAGCCTATTAACCTTAAATTAACCAGAGTTGTTTTTTGTCAATTCAGAACTCGGCAACTCTGTTTGTTCAACCTTTTGTGCAATGCGCCTCTGATTATTATCTGTGACTCCTTCAGAGGAAATCAGCAATTAGAAATTCATATCTGGATTTTATATATTTTTGTATAGCTGCTACTCTCTCTCTCCCTCTCTCTAGGGATTAGGGATAAGTACAAATATTTTTAAATACAAGTCTAATATTAATCTTCAACTTTTGTACTATATTTCTTATGTACTGTAAAGCTGCTTTGAGACGATGTCCATTGTTAAAAGCTCTATACAAATAAATGTGTATTAAATAGAATTGAATTGAATCTCTGAACATAGAGATGAAAGAAGTTATATAATTTCTCTGACAGGCTATACTCCATCATTCACAAGCACTTTATCCCGGTCAGGGGTGTGACGCATTTGGAACCTGCCACAGGAACCCAGGACATGAGGTTGGAATACAACATAGGACACTGACTCATTGCAGCCATTGCAGGGTGTCATGCACACACACATTTTTGGAAAGGGAAGACAACTTCTTGGTTCAGGGAGATTTTGAAGATGTCTGTGACAGCATCTGCAAGCTTATCAGCACATTCCTAAGCACCCATCCTGGTATGTTATCAGGGCCTGCAGATTTCTGTGACTGACAGTGGCTCAGTTTTCAGACATCTAGGTGAAGTTCGTTCCACCACCTAGGGGCCAGAACAGAGAAGAGTCTTGATGCAGGTCTTCCTTGTTCCCTGAGAGATGGTGGGATCTGTGGAGCAGTGCTGAAGGATGGAGAGAGTGTGGTGCAGTATGAGGTGTGATAAGAGCTTTGAGAAAAGTGGGTACTCATCCACTTTTGGCTTTGTAAGCAAGCATCAGTGTTTTATATTCTGATGTGGTTAGCTACAGGAAGCCAGGGAAGGGAGTGTAGCAATGGGGTGGTGCAACACTATGTGACGTTTATAATAATGGTGTAAATGTTTAAATTTTTTAGTCTTTTTTCAATTTATGAATCTAAGAATAAATATTCGTGAAATAACAGACTAGCTGTGTGAATGTAGCTCAGCCACTCCTCTTACGCCATTTCCTGTTCTGTGCTTTACACGAGACAACACAATTCACGGTTCAGTCCCAAATGACCCTTTACTTACTATAAATGAGCACTACATAGGGTGATTATTTATAAATATTCAGAAATCCCAAACAAGCTTTAAAAATATACCAAAAAAAAGTGCAGTACTTCACTTCAACAGTTACTTCAACAGTTACCTGGTGATCTGACATATTTTGGAGGTAGTATGGAGCATTAAAGTTTATTATGTAGCTTTCTGAAATGGAGCCAGCATTTCATGCAAAGAAAAATCAAAACAGCACCAGTAAAGAAATGGTCTTTGTCATTATCTACTGTATGTGCATTATCCATGGGTAACAAAAGGAGTTCAAAAATTGGCATCAATGGTGTCAACTGTGCCGGTGGCAGATATCTTTACAGGTCGCCTGACAACGGACACATTGTTTATTCAATCAAAACAAAGAATTCCTTGGTCTAAAAAAATATATATATCATGGTCATAAGATAAGATCATACAAAAAACATAACAAAAATCAGCACATCAAGATTTATTCAAAATATACCCAACGGGACCTGTGCACACTCTTAAGGAACATTAAAGATCTCACTGTTCACTGGTCTGTCCCACAACCCCAACCTCAATCTACAGTCACCTTCTAAGGCCATGCATGCTAGAATTCAGAGGGTAGTCAGGCTCAGCAATAAACAAGACCTCTGCTGCATTATTGTTGTCTAGGGGAAATGACAATCACTGAGTACCAGTATGAACATCAGACAAACTGCAAGCAGTTTTTAAAGAAAGGTGCAGGACAAATTTCTACCACACTGCAGATGATGGATAAGACTACTTATACAGGAGCATAAGGTCCCTACTACGAGTACGACAAACATTTTTTTCTCTGAATTACATATTATCCAAGTGATGGCTGAGTTAGTACATCAGAACCATGACAGAAACAAGTTCTAGAATGACCAAGCAGTGTCTAGCAGAATAGAATTGGCAATTCTATATGTCTTATTGGCCTTGTGCTTGTGCCGTTAAAAAAGTATTTAGTTGGTATCTAGCAATACCAGAATCATAACAAATCAGAACAAATACTCCAGACAAAGAGGGGAACAACAAATACTCCAGACCAAGCGGGGAACAACAAATACTCCAGACCAAGCGGGGAACAACAAATACTCCAGACCAAGCGGGGAAAAACAAATACTCCAGACCAAGCGGGGAAAAACAAATACTCCCCAGATAGCATAATAGGTCTGGCTCAGATCTGGCCCACACAATGCACTTACACTTGGCCCAGATGCCCATATCTGGTTTGAAAGAGGTGGGCCACGCATGGGCCAGCACTGGGCCATACAGCTGGCCCAAATCTGGCCCATACAATGCACTTACACATGGCCCACATGCCGCAAAGAATGACGGCCCTTTGCTGGCCCATATCTGGTTTGCCAGAGATGGGCGATGCATGGGTCAGCACTGGGCCACACTGCTGGTTCCCTTCCATATCACTTACACCTCTGTTCCACTTGAAAAGTGAAAAGTTGAAATACAGCCCTGCAGGAGAAAAGAAAATTTAAGATGAATTGTAATAAGTAATAAATGATAAATATTGATTGTTTACATATTTTTAAAAGATACAATAGATGAGTGGTTCTCAAACATTTCAATGTCCACAACCCCCACATTGATATGCATGTAGCGGAGGACCCTCATATGACAGGGTTTTGTGCCAGGGACCCCCCAGATGATTTGTGGTATTAAAATTTGGAACATTTTTGAAAACTGTTAAGATTTCAAAACAAAGCAATGTGATACACTTATTAATGTTCAAATACAGCCCTGCAATGCAAATAAAATATAAAAATATAAAATACTGAGGCAACTTAATAATAAACTACATAAAGTGCGGACAGTGTGCGTGCAGTTTTAATTCCCGCTTCACAGACGAAGCGGGAATAATTGGCGGGAAAAATACGCTAGCTACTTTGACTGTGTGTTATAACTCGACAATCCCGTCCAACTATTCCCATTGGGAATGTGGGAATATTATATAATGAAATTTTTTATATAATATTAATATAATGTTCCTCCTTTCTATAGCCGGGCAACTATTGTTTAAACATCTAAACAGAATTCCAGCATAGAAGCTAACGATCTGTCCCACAGACTCCGGCCACCCAAAATACAAAAACCGTTTGCTCACTTCAAATATTGCACGGAGTGAGTGACGTTTCTCACAAAGCTTCTCTTCAACATTATATGAAACTCGGACAGTCCAGCTTCCCCGTTCAAATGAAATACAGTTTAAGCTACAACTTGTTCCTTTAAAATATTAAAAGATTAATAATACCATGTACTCACTTCTCTGTTCTCTCTGCTCAAAACAGCGTATCTGATTCAGTTCGCACTTCGAAGTAGCTAGAGCCAATGAGAGCGTAGGAATCGGGATCACATGTTGAGCGGCGGCCAATGAGAGCGAAGAACAAGATTGGTTGGTTGTCGTCAGTGGTTTGAAGCGCTCGAGCGCTTTTCAGAATAGTGAGTTTTAATATCTCAGCACACCGTCCTGCAATTCAATAGGTATAAAGGCCAGGGCCATTTTATTCACTTTTTCAAGCCATTTTTATTCACTTAATAAAAATAAAACAGAAATAAACGTTTTCTCTCAGTGTTGAAGCATGTGAGGTGTAAACTCTGAAAGAGCTGAATTAGTGTGAGACACCACATAGAAAACATATGGGAAACATAAGCTCAATCACAATCGGGCCACATCTGGCAGGGACAGATCTGGGCCACATAAACCAAACCATAACCGGGCCACATCTGGCATGGACAGACCTGGGCCACATAAACAAAACCATAACCGGGCCACATCTGGCAGGGACAGATCTGGGCCACATAAATCAAACCATAATGGGGCCACATCTGGCAGGGACAGATCTGGGCCACATAAATCAAACCATAACCAGGCCACATCTGGCAGGGACAGATCTGGGCCACATAAATCAAACCATAACCGGGCCACATCTGGTTGGAACAGATCTGGGCCACATAAACCAAACCATAACCGGGCCACATCTGGTAGGAACAGATCTGGGCCACATAAACCAAACCATAACCGGGCCACATCTGGTAGGAACAGATCTGGGCCACATAAACCAAACCATAACCGGGCCACATCTGGCAGGGACAGATCTGGGCCACATAAATCAAACCATAATGGGGCCACATCTGGCAGAGACAGATCTGGGCCACATAAATCAAACCATAATGGGGCCACATCTGGCAGGGACAGATCTGGGCCACATAAACCAAACCATAACCGGGCCACATCTGGCAGGGACAGATCTGGGCCACATAAACCAAACCATAACCGGGCCACATCTGGTAGGAACAGATCTGGGCCACATAAACCAAACCATAACCGGGCCACATCTGGTAGGAACAGATCTGGGCCACATAAACCAAACCATAACCGGGCCACATCTGGTAGGAACAGATCTGGGCCACATAAACCAAACCATAACCGGGCCACATCTGGCATGGACAGATTTGGGCCACATAAACCAAACCATAACCGGGCCACATCTGGTATGGACAGACCTGGGCCACATAAACCAAACCATAACCGGGCCACATCTGGCATGGACAGATCTGGGCCACATAAACCAAACCATAACTGGGCAACATCTGGTATTCCATCATATAAACAGTGCCATCACTGCCAGACCTGGTCCGCATCTGGTTGACATACCACTTGCCATGCCAGCACTCAGCCAGCAGTGCCGGCTTAATGCCAGATCTGGCCCAGACCTGTCTGCTATGTGCAGGGGTGGACTTAGTGATTTGGGGGCCCTAAGCGATTCCAGGTATGGGAATCTCAAGCATGTGCAATACAATAGGAAAATTCCACTATTCATGGGGGGGGGCACATTTGAAAAGATGTAATAATAACGTTAAAATCTTAATGGTTATAGAAGACCATACAATATATGATAGAAAAGTTATAAGTACTATATGATTTATATAGGCTTCTTGGTATTGGTCGGGGCCCCCTAATTCCCCGGGGCCCTAAGCGGCTGCTTACCACGCTTATTGGTTAAGTCCGATCCTGGCTATGTGGGTCCAGACCAAGCGGGGAACAACAAATGCTCCCAACAAAGCAGGAAAGGGGAGGGGTTATAAACCACAAAATCAGCAAGCATGGCTTCAGTTGGAGCACAATATTAGAGTTTAATAAAGTTTAGTTTTTATCAAAAAAATATCTTAAATATAGTTATATCAGAATAAATTAGCTTTACAATTACATCAGAGAGAAATAACGCTGAAATATTTGCTTGACCGGCCGCATCAGCAGCAGCACATTGCAAAATTATTCATTTGTTCAATTATACAGAACGCACAATCCTTGTTCCCCGTGTGATAGACCGGAAATGTGATAGTGAAATATAAAAGTATTGAGGAATACTGGGTACCCCCCAAAAAAATTTTTTTTTCTTTCTTTTCTTCTTTTCCATCAGATTTATTCTTTAAGAGACTCTTTAAAAATGTGCTCTGGTAAGATGCCTGTAGGTGGCGCATTACACTAAGTGATGAAGAACTTACGTTCGGGTAAAAAGGGCAAAGCCATTAAAGAAAGTGCCAGAACGCTGCAGATGCTAATCTGTATGAATCTCCTCATTTCCCACAGTTATACTAGCTCTCATCCTTCCTTAAAACAAATCCTGCAGGTCAGGCCACGGGTCATGGGTGTGCAGTAGGCGGGATGGGGTCAGGGTTTTCTTCCATCGTAGGCTACAGTATTTCAGGCTGTGACACCGCGGTTTTAATGCTCTACCAAACCGTTTGCGCGTGCTGTATGTAACGAAACCAAAAGATACGTAGGTTCAAAAATAATGCGCACACTGCTGTGCTGTAATTAGATTCAACTGTTTTTTATGCTTTAGTGAAGTACAGAAAATGGAAAAAGATACTTAAGAACCGTTAAGAATTACATTTACTTCGTTACTGACCACCACACATATATGGTATTTATATATAATTTAGTTACATAAGTATAACTGACCTTCTAGCTGTGAATTTGGGGAGGAGACATTGTTCTGGAAATTGTTGTGAATGTTGTAAAAGTTAGAAGAATTCACACAACAATTAGCAATAATGGTGGAGGTGAAGAAGATTATAATGATCAGAAAATACCATGAGTTAGTAGTGTGTACTAGTGTAATAGGGTTTTTTATTAGTGATATAAGCAGTCTGTAATATTCAGTGATATGGAGTAACGTTTGGTCACTTTAAGAAGCCCCCTAGTGGCTACTAATGCAATGCAGACAGAGTTATAAAATCCCTGTCACTGGACGCGCCCTAGCAGATCTGAACTGTCTGCTGTCAGTAGGTGAGTTTCATAGTTTTGTGCTTTGGTTTTTCATTAGTGACTCATCTGAAAACTGAGATTAAGCTGAGCCGTTTATTCTAATAAATTGTGTGTATATGCGTGTTAGCAAGTAATATTATGCACATAATTGTGATCTGTGTGTGTGTGTGTACATTTTAAATACTGTGAATTGTTGTGTTGGTTTGTAAAACAATAATTTTGTATAATACTGGTATAAGTTGGCGTTTGTTGTGTATGAGCTCGTGTTTTGGCACATTTAATGTAAGAGTTTGAGAAAGCTGCACCCCTAAAATTGACCCAGATCAGTAACAGTACAGTGCAGAATAATCTAATTAATCGTAAATCGAGTTAAACATTGATTCTAATAGTTTCCTAGTTTTGAATATAATAATTGTTAAATGAAGTGTCATAACCAGTGGTGGCTGGTGCTAAAATTTTATTTTATGTTTTTATTTTTTGGGGGAAAGAAACAAACTTAAAATGAAAGGGTTAAAAATGCAGGATTGTAACTAGTCCTTTATCAGGTGATTAAGTATCATTACTGCTAAGATAAAATATTGAAATTGTTACTGTTAAAGTCAACTGTTAAAGCATTCAATAAATCTCCTATGAATCAGTGAAAGTGGGTTTATTATCAGTAATGAATTAATGAAAGTAATAATTAAAACACACACACACTGGAAAGTTGCCTAATTACAGGCATCCTTACTTCTTGGCTTGCCAATTTCTCAGTGAGCTTCTGGTTAAAGTCAATCATCTCAGTCACCGGTCTCTTTTTTTCATCCGAACGCCTTGTGAAAGGCTATTTTTGTAAAGATACAACCGAATTTTCTTTCATCTCGAGATATTTTGTTTGGACAATAATCAGTACCTGTCCGTTAAATGACCATCTGCCTAGCGGTAACGAGACTCATTGAGAATGGTCCAATCACATGAGGCCAAATAATATAAAAACAATATTGATTCACTAACAACAAATGTGGAGGAAAATTTTAAACAAGCCAATCAGAGGGCACATTTGTCTGGCGCCCCACGTGCACACACACACAAACGAATGAAATACAGGTTTTTTTTTTTTTTATCATAAATATGACTAAGATTGTAATAATAAGACTAAATGATTTTATTTTGTTATTAAAATATATTTAATTGTTGTTAACATGTTAAAGTAGTTCTTCTCTGGCTAACTCTCCCCACCGCCCCCTATTGACCGGCCGCCACTGGTCATAACCCTTAAATGTAACACAGAAGCTTGATTTCAGCAAGGAATTTAGATATATACATTAAAATACTGAGGTTTAAGCAGACATGTTTAAGTCAGATTTATCCCATTGCCTATGATACAGATATGATAGAAATACAGATATGATAATATTCCTAAAACTTTTAATTATTGTGCCAGCTCTACCTTTTAGAGGGGCATAATTGAATCATAGGTGGATTGAAGTCAACTCCACAACCTCCAAGCAACTCAGAGAATTTATGTAAGTTTTCCCATCTTTTATTTATTAATTAAGATGCTTAACTAATGTATGTTGGTATTTCACATTTAATGTCTGTTTATGCAGTTATCAGGTACTGCTAAAAAATGATTTGATCCCCTGCTGATTTTGTACGTTTGCCCACTGACAAAGAAATGGTCAGTCTATAATTTTAATGGATGGTTTATTTGTTGGTTGGTTGGTTTATTTGAATACTCTGAAATACTGTGAGAGACAGAATAACAAGAAAAAAAATCCAGAAAAACGCATTTCAAAAAAGTATTTGATTTCTGACTCCCAGGTGTCTTTTATACAGGTAACAAGCAGAGAGTAGGAGCACTCTCTTAGGCCGTGTCCACACAAACGCAGGTATTTTTAAAACCACGCAAACGCAGCATCTGGTCATTGAAAATGAACATTTTTCAAAACCACTGCCAGGGTGAAGTTTTTCAAAAACTCCGGTTTCAGTGTTATCATGTAGACAGCGAGACTGGAGATTTTTGGCTTGTGAACAGGGTTGCTAGATTGGACTTAAGATTTCCAGCTCAACTACAGCTTAAAACCTGCCCATTATAAAAAAAAATACGAGCCCAAAATGCATACCATTATAACTAATACAATAACAAACAGTTATAGCAATTAATAACTATGTGATATCGGCTTAACGAATAGAACGATCACAACAACCCGCTAATCAAGACTGAGGTCTGACTGGACAGGACTCTCTTGAACCTTATTGGCTAAACTGAACCATATAATTAAAACATCAACATTACATATTATACTTTATTTATTCATTTGAATAGAAAATTAATAGAATATCATGTTTATAGTCAAAAATAAAAACCCGCCAGTTGCATCAAAAACCAGCCCAGATTTTATCAACCCGCCCAGCGCACTTTTTCCCGGTGAGACGTGACCAAAAGAAACCCACACAAGTGATTTATTTTACATTTTCAGCTACAGCGGTCAGTTTAAAATAGAGTTTGTTTAGCAGTGGAAATTGTGTCTCACATTATTTAAATTTTATTCACGCACAAATCATTAATGGTGACCATTTTTCACTTTATAAAATTATTCTCTCAAGTCTTGGTGATAGGCCGCTTTTAAACAATAAAGAAAGTAAGACATCTTTTCTATATAAACAGTTTAGTACTTTTCTTTTTGACAGAATTTATCATTGTAGCCGGGTGTACACAGGGAAGAATACACCAGAACACAAGTATGTTTCTCTTTAGCTGGGTTTTAATCTGACTGCTGTTTTTGGAAATTGACAGCGGTCGATGAGAGCAAAATAAAAATAAAAAAAACACAAAAATCTTGTTTAGCTAAAATATAGTGGAGATAATTACAATCCAAATGTATAAAAAACAAATTACTCAAAACAGAAATAAAAAACAATGACTACTGGAATACGGCAGTGGCTAAGGTACAAAGAAGAATAAAAGCATATTAACAAAGCCACTTTACATATTCTCCACATGTGAACTATGAGTTATCAAAAATATATAATCACATGTACATCAGTCACATAACAAATACATTAAACAAAATCAACAACATACATCAATTATCTCAAACACGGTATTGGAACAGTTTAATCATGAAACTTACAAACCCAATCACTTAGCTTTATCCCCTAGACCCGCTCGTTGCCACGTGATTGCCGAAATTTATATACCAAATATTCTTTAAGACTCCATTACACAACTTAGTAGTACATATTAAAGAAGTTAAAGAAATCTTACGAACAAGGACAACGTTTCCACCTGCGAAATCTTGGTTACCGTGAGCGTTACACACGGAGCTCTTTCTACACAGGTAAAATATTTGCGCGCATGCAATACACATGAACAGTGTCGTGCAAGTAGACAGAAACCTCTGAAAGGGGCCACAAACAATTCATTTAATTATACATACACCAGAGATAGTGTTCAATTTTGCTACCTGGCCACATCATTATAATCAACTTTATTATTTCCTGGATTTTTTATCACCATAGTCCCTAAATGTATGTAAATGCAGGAAATGGGATTCAAGTCGAAAACCTTTTTCCCAAATTTTGTGCACAACCCCCCCCCTTCTGAAAGCAAAGTTACACTCTTGTATATATATATATATATATATATATATATATATATATATATATATATATATATACACTACTCACAAAAAGTTAAGGATATTGGGCTTTCAGGTGAAATTTCAGGATGCACCTAAAATGCACTATAACCTTTACAGGTGAATTTAATTTGACCTTCTCTACACTTTTGAATGCACATGTCCAACTGTTCAGTGTTTCAGTGCTTTTTGCATAACTTGCTGTTCTCTAACAAGGTGCTTAACGGCAAAATTCACAACTGGTGTTTGATCCATGAATCGACCAATAAATTTTCTGGTTCAATTAGAATTGGTATTTAAACAGTCCTCTTCATCATGCTGTTCACATTTTGACATCATGAGCCCAAGACCACACCTAACAATTGATCAACAGTACCTCGCCATTGTGAGGCTTCAAATAGGATGTTCTCAGAGGGAAGTGGCCACTGAGCTTAGAGTGTCACAGAGTGTCATCAGCAGGTTGCGACAGAGATACAGAGAGACTGGAAGAGTCACAGAAAGGCATAGAAGTGGACGTCCTTTGGCCACATCCCACGTTGATGACCGCTTCATTGTGAACAGTGCCCTGCGGAACCAGATGATGAATGCCACTCAACTCCAGGCACATTTAAGGGAGGTGAGAGGCACCCAAGTGTCACGTCAGACCATTCGAAACCGTTTACATCAGCGTGGTCTGCGTGCTAGACGACCTGCAAGGGTACCTGACCACACCACCAGGCACAGGCGTCGGGCCAGGGAGCATCATCTTCCTGGATGTTCTAGCTCATCGAGGTCGCATCATTAACGGCTGCTGGAGGCTGGGGTACCTCAAATGGAGTGGCCTGCACTTTCTCCAGACCTGAATCCCATAGAAAACCTGTGGGATCAGCCGAGTCGCCGTGTAGAGGCTCGTAACCCTGCACCCCAGAACCTCAATGACCTTCAAGAAGAGTGGAATGCCATACCTCAGCAGACAATAAGTCGACTCGTGAACAGCATGAGACGTCGTTGTCAAGTTGTAATTGATGGTCAAGGGCACATGACAAATTATTGAGACATTGACATTTTTTGTTGTGTTATACCCACCACTGTTGTTGGCTTTTGTTTCAATAAATTGTTTGAGATGAGGAAATCACCATTGCATGCTTCTACTTAAATGCCCTACTTTCATGATATGAAACTGTAGTGTGAACTTTTTACATTTTACACTTATTGTGAGTAGTGTATATGTATATAAAATATCCCTTAAATGCGCTCATAAATTTGATTTTATATTTGTTTATAATATCTTACTGTGCTCATATTAATTTGTAGATTAGAAAATAATTAGAATAATATTAATAATAATTAGAAATAGATTAGTAACCGTACTTTCAGGCTTTCAGGAAGTGTGGCTGGTTTTAACTGTAGTGCAGATTCAATTGATTCATCATTGTTTTAAACACTGGATATTCAATTTTTAGAAAGATCATCCCCTTTAAATTTAAAAGCTTTTACAATCTTAATCAAGTTGCCTTGTATGGCTATATTATTTCACTTACCAGTACGTTTTACAGTTCTAGTTTTGAAATGTACTATGTCCTTAAGTCACCTCACAGAATTAGCACTTGATTTGTTTAACCCTGTACTTTTTAATGATGGACTCCATAAGGAATTTAGAAGTGTTGAAGCTTAACTTTACCCTTTAGCCCAATGTAACAAATCCACCATAATTCTATATCCATAAGTCACACAGAAGTACAGAAATGATAATAAATCTAAAACTTTAAATTATTCTGCCACCTGTACCTTTTACAGGAGAGCAATTGCATCATGGGTGGTAAGAAATCAAGTAAGTTTTCCAATTTGTTTTATGATTTAAGATGTTAAAGTAAAGTTTCTTCATACAGTGCTTAATATTTCATATTTACTGCTATCTTTTGCAATTTGTAGGTCCTAAACTATTCAATAACGTCTCCTCACACTACAGGCATGTGCTTCAAACCTGCCTCTGTTGTCAGCCTCACCGAAACTGACACTCTCATCCACAAAACAGAGGCCACACTACCAATAACCTCATCTACCTTCCTTTGTTGTCTCACTCTCAAACAGCACCGGTAGGTGGACTATGGAATAGCAGTCCACTGTAACAAAAGCTGATTTAATCTTGGCTTAGCTTCCCATTACTCTCTTGATTTTCTGCCAAGGATTTCTCTGGATTTCTCCACAGAACTCAGCTGCTCTATCCTCTGCTTATGGTTCTATCACACTCCATGAGAATTTGGTGGTGGTACTGCTCTATTGTCTCAGAAAATGTGTTCACATCTCTATCCCTGTCTCATTTCAGCATTTCATCTTTTGAATTCCATGCAACTACCTCCCCATTCAACCTTCTCCTCAGTGTCATTGTCATGGTCCCCTGTGAGACTTGCTTAAAGAAATCAGTCAGATTTCTTGCCCTGTTCCTTGTCTATCATATGTGTTACACAGCAATCATAAAGGATTAAGAACAGCAAAGGGAAAGTGGAAGAAATCACAACTCCACACAGATCTTTTGTCTTGCCATGCTCCCCTGTCCAAATTCTCTCCTAAAGTAACTACTGCTACGATTGCCTTTTACAAAGAAAACATGGAATAAAAGCTTCTTGCATGCTCCACAACATCTTTGCTGTACTAAAACCCCCCACTCAATACTCAGCCCTCTTTTGTTCTCCATCTATATTCATTCTCTTGATGAAGTTATAACCTCACATGGGTTTTTATACCACTGTTATGACTCTCAATTCATGCTCTCGTTCCTTCCCTCAAACACCACTGTTTCTGCTTGGATCTCTGCACGTCTGGTAGACGTCTCATCATGAGAAGCTTTTTGCCCAGAGACAGTCGTAGAAAAATATAGTGATAGCAAAATAGTGAAAGCAGAGACAGTGATAGCAAAATAGAATAGCAAAACTCTTCAAGATTTATTGAGATGAACAAAGGGTATTTATACAGAAGAAAGGTATAATATTTATTGTTATCTGTAGGTAAACAAAAGACATTAGCAGAAGCAGACGTGGTGGTGTTCACTGGCGGTTTGGCGAGTTTATTATGAAAATGGTTATCTAAATAACTGCCAGGGAGTGTCTGTGTTTGGCACATGTTCAGCAAAACAGAACAGAAAGAATTTCTAGGACAAAACAAAGAAGATAATGGTCATAAGATGAGGTCATAAACAAATGATATCACACAGTCAGCCACTGGCAGAGCGTATTGAGATATATTCAAAGTACACTGCTCAAAAAAATTAAAGAAACACTTTTTAATCAGAGAATAGCATCAAGTCAATTAAATCTGGTCAGTTAAGTAGCAGAGGGGGTTGTTAATCAGTTGCAGTTGTTTAGGTGTTAGTGAAATGAACAATAGGAGCACTAGATAGGCTACAATGAGACAACCCCCAAAACAGGAATGGTTTTACAGGTGGTGATTTTTTTCCCTACTTATCTTTTCTGATTGTTTTTCACTAGTTTTGCATTTGGCTAGGGTCAGTGTCACTACTGGTAGCATGAGGTGATACCTGGACCATATAGAGGTTGCACAGGCAGTCCAAATCCTCTAGGATGGTACATCAATACGTGCCATTTCCAGAAGGTTTGCTGTGACTCCCAGCACAGTCTCAAGAGCATGGAGGAGATTCCAAGAGACAGGCAGTTACTCTAGGAGAGCTGAACAGGGCCGAAAAATGTCCTGAATCCATCAGCAGGAATGGTATCTGCTCCTTTGTGCAAGGAGGAACAGGACGAGCACTGCCAGAGCCCTACAAAATGACCTCCAGCAGGCCACTGGTGTCAATCAGAAACAGACTTTATGAGGGTGTCAATCAAAAACAGATTTCCTGAGGGTGGCCTGAGGGCCCAGAGTCCTCAAGTGGGCCCTGTGCTCACTGCCCAGCACTGTGGAGCTCAATTGGCATTTGCCATTGAACACAAGAATTGGCAGGTCCGCCACTGACACCCTGTGCTTTTCACAGATGAGGGCAGGTTCACCCTGAGCACATGTGACAAACGTGAAAGGGTCTGGAGAAGCCGTGGAGTATGCTATGCTGCCTGTAACATCGTTCAGCATGACCCATTTGGTGGTGGGTTAGTAATGGTCTGGGGAGGCATATCCATGGAGGGATGCACAGACCTCTACAGGCTAGACAATGGCCCCTTGACAGCTATTATGTATCAGGATAAAATCCTTGGATCCATTGTCAGACCCTGCACTGGTCCAGTGGGTCCAACGCCGCCAGGTTGCACCTCAGGCTGTCCAGGAGCTCAGTGATGCCCTGGTCCAAATTTGGGAGAAAATACCTTAGGACACCATCTGTCATCTCATTAGGAACATGTCCCAACATTGTCAGGCATGCATACAAGCATGTGGGGGCCATACAAACTACCGAGCACCATTTTGAGTTGCTGCAATGAAATTTCAGCAAAATGGACTAGTCTGCTGAATCTTTATTTTTTTCTTTGGGGGTGTCTTTGAATTCAGCCCTCTGTAGGTTGATAATTTTTATTTCCATCAATTGATGTGGCATTCTTTTGTTCCTAACACATTACCCAGTCCATATCAGTATAGATATCCAGCATGATATTTTTCCCCACTGAGATCTGAGGTGTTTTCAAAGTGTTCCTTTAATTTTTTTGAGCAGTGTATATCAATATACAATCAACTCTCCTTTTCTGAACACATTGCTTTCATACCTTCATATTCATTTTTCCTTTGCAATATTAAAAGTATTCCTCTATTTCTATCCACACAGGCCACTCAGGTGCTTGTTCAATCTCTTGCCATTTCAACACTGTGTTACAGTCCGACTCAGAGGCAGAGTGAAATTCCAAACAGCAACTTTAATGAGGGAAGCAGGCAGAAGGCAAAACTCAGGCAGCAGGTAAACGTAAACGAAACTAAACCGGCACATGAAACAGAAAGCTTAAATGTGGGAATCGTGACTAAACAGACTCAATACTCGCCATCGTCCCTGACGAGTGGGCGCTTTAAATAGGTGCCGGGAAATTAGGTGCAGGTGACGCAATTACAGCTCAGGTGACTGTGATCGCGGTAGTGTGGCTGGGACCGGCATGTCCGTGACACACTGGACTATTACAACTTGCTTTTCTGAGCACCATTTGACCTTTGCAACTGCAGCTGCACAACTAATTTTCTATCTTCCAAAGTTATTCCCACACTAACCTATTAGTACTTTTCCTGGCTTTCTGTAGCTGGCCACATCAGGTTTAAAACACTGATGCTTGCCTACAAAGCCAAAATGGACCACAACCAACTTCCCTTAAAGCACTTCCTGACAAATCACACCTCACACTGCATCTGACTAAAACACTTCTGTACATTACTCTGCATAAGTTGCTCTGGGCATCTGACAAATGTCATAAATGTAAATACTGTATTATGCACCCTTACTAAATCCACTGGTTAATAATCTGTTTCCTTTTACAGCCTTAAATGTACCATGGAGGCCAGTGGATTGGAGGTCAGTGTCAGTGTATTAATGCATTAATTGTAGATTATAAAATAGGTTATTCATTAGTTTTCTTATTCTTCTGCTCCCTAGTGTGGTTTATAATAGTACTATACTATGGACTTTCACTCTCTAAGTCACCTTTTTGACTTATTACAAAAGGCTCTTTCACGCTCTCTTTTCACTAATTACTTTAATATAGTATTAGATTCGACTCTCTTATGTCCATGTTCCAGTCTTGACTCTTCAGTTCCTTTTTTGAGTTTTGGGAGTCACATTAGAGAGAGGAATGGGTGGTATATTTCATTACTTCGATTTTGACAGGTCTGACAGCCAATCAGAATCGTCCATGTCACAATGCCCCGCCCCTTTTCAACCAATCAGAATCGTCCACGTCACAATGTCCCGCCCCTTTTCAACCAATCAGAAAAACGTATCCGTCACAATATCCCGCCCCCCTTTCAACCAATAAGGATGATTGATGGGGAGGTTACATAATCCTACGTCATCAGACCCTTAATCACAAACACACACACACACAACACCCCTGTATGTGACACACTTACACACATAAGCATGTGTTTTCTACTGATATGGTACATACTGAATGTCCAGAATATGGCATATTCATCGTTGGGTCTCCCTGAACATGACACACACACACGTGCACAAACCCTCTGTACGTGACACACCCATTTTCTCCCCTTGAAATACTTTATGTTTCCACATACGGAATATTGTAGATTCATTGAGCGCAACTATGGCTACTTGTCCTGATGCACCTAAAAAACAGAAAAATAAAGTTTAATTTGTTTTTAATCCTTTGATTATTTGAAATTATTATTTTAAAAAATGTTTTATAAAGGAGGCGGAATAATGTGACAGATATGTTTTTCTGATTGGTTGAAAGGGGGCGGGACCTTGTGACATGGACGATTCTGATTGGCTGTCAGACCTGTCAAAATCGAAGTAATGAAAAGGACCACCCATATCTTTCTCTATTGCTGCTTGCAGCCATATTTCTGATTATACTTGCATAGTGTGATGGCATTGCCTGGTTGCTTTTTCCCAATTCAGTTTATAAAAGTTTCAAGAACAGTTGTCAAAGAATCAAACAACTTGGACAGTACACTATAACAGCAACATTATGCCATGACATTATGCCATGCCTTGAGGGGTCAGAGCTGTTCTGGTGGCACAAGGGGGACATATACAGTATTAGGCAGGTGGTTTTAATGTTGTGGCTGATTAGTGTACATATGTTCTCTCTCTCTCTCTCTCTCTCTCTCAGTGAACATATGTTCATCTCTGAACGAAGAACAAACGATAACATAAAATGTGAAGAAAAAAAATAGTGGTGTATGGGTGGTTCTCTTTTACTCTCTCACTCTGTCTCTCTCTCTCTGTCTCTCGCTCTCTCTAGCAAACAGGAAATGGTCAAGCTTTACTTGACCATTGACAGAGCTACTCCTCTGTCAGTTAGTCAGTCGTTAAAGGGACAGGATGGAGCTCAGTCCACTCTCTGTGATGCTCTGTGAGTAAATGCTCTCTTTGTGTCTTCATTAGAGTGAGTGGTGGGGTATAAAGTTGTTAAGAGTACAAGTAGAGCAAGTTTAAAACACAGGGTTTAAATTATCTAATGAGTGTAAATGAGTCTGTATTCTGTACTTCTGGTGGTGTTTCCTGTATACAGAAAAGTTTTAGCAAAACCATGTTAATGTTAACTAGAAATTGTTAGTTAATGCCTTATAACCTACATTTCCATTTTTGTTACTCTTATGATCTGTGCAGGGAAACATCTCAGTACAGCGAGTTCACTCTAATACACATTAATACCAAACTAATGCACAGGCTTTTCTTAAATAATCCCTAATCATTATTTACTAATTACCACTTATTATATTTTATGTTAAAAATAAGAGTAATAATGTGCAGACACAAATACTTCTCATTAGTCCTGCACACACACAGAGCAGTGACAGTGTTAGAGGTCTGAGAGCAGAGAGCAGGTTGCTGGTGCAAATGTAGCTATTAAGAAGCGGATGTGTGAAAAAAGGGAGGGTGGTGTGTGAAGATGGACGTGTGAAAGCAATAACTATCTTTTTAACTCTTGATAATGTCTGTAAATGTAATTAAACATCACTGAACCCTTTTAAACCAAAACTTGTCCAAACTGAAAAACAAAGAAATTATCTTATAATCTACAGTAATATTTTTGTTACTATTATGGTCTGTACTGGAAGCATCTCAGTGCAATAAGTTCTTTGTAATACACACTAACTTCAACCTATTATCTAGTTTTATTTACTTATTTGTGTCAAATCTATCAAAGAATTATACAGAAATAAAGACTTCTCATTAGCGTTGTACACTGACAGAGACATGTCTGCAGTTGTGGTTTAGCTTTTTTTTAATTTACTGCTGTGTGTTCATCAGTGAAGAAGGGGAGGAGGTGTGAAGATGAAAATATTTGCATGTTGCATGCATTCCATTTGTTGGTGCACACGCACACACACACACACGCACACACAAGTACAACCAAGATCTGATCTCAAAGGAGAACTGAACTGTGCTGGACATAGTCAGACACACACACACACACTAAATTGTCCTGTTTGCACGCACATGTCATTAGGGCAAGAGCACCGAAGGAGCAAGGCCAGAGGCCTTGCACCGTAGGTGCGGAAGCCCTATTGTTTTCATTAGAATTTTATATTTATTTATTTATTTATTTATATATTTTTTTTCAACCTTTCGGGGCATTTTGGACCCCTTAACATGCTCAAAAACTCTTCAAAATCAGCAGACAGGTTGGACTCTGCGGCCATTAGGACGTCACCGTGGCTCGGCCCTGGGCGTGGCACACACCCGTTACAGCACCCCCGGAACATCTTGCTGCATAGCTGATACACACTTGCACGTATCCATGTACAACTTGGTACACACTTAGATCTCATTGAACTGACATGTCATTAAGTCTAATCCACAGGAAGTGAGTTATTTTGAGTTGTTTGCAAAACGCACCCAATGGAATTTGAAATACTCCTCCTAGGGAATTGATACAACCGTCACCAAACCCAGGCTAATATGATCTCAAGACATTGATAATGCAAAATTGATGAGGGATTTTTGATCTCAAACGGTTCAGCTGTGAGAAGCCCTTAAACTTATGGCGAATAAAACGAAACAGGAAGTGGCTAATAACTTCTGTGTACATTAAGTGATCTACATGAGACCTTAGGATTATGTTAAGCATTGAAAGCTGATCACACAGATATGACAACTGTGAGTCTCGGTCATAGCGCCACCAAATGGCAGCAGGAAGTGTGTCACTTTTTGAAATCTCTAATATTTTCTCCCTTACTTTCACCTGATTTGGTTCAAAGTCAGTCAGGATAATGCCAAGACATGGAATTTTTGATGCCTTGAATCGTGTCACTATGGCGACGATTTACATGAGAACATAATAGAAGAAAATGAATCTTCTCATATTTTACGAGTGGAAAGGCCTAATGTTCCAAAATATTTCCCACAGAGAGTGTACATGTTTATGAGATAGTCCAGTGTGGCTGGTCCCCGGGCGTGGCACAGGGCTGTCACAGCACCCCCTGGAACTTTGTCAGAAATATAGCTGTACAGCTCATATTCACTTGCACGTATATGCATGAAACTCGGTATACATTTACACTGAGCTAAATGACGTTCATCCACCTGTCATGGGATCTGCTCAACAGGAACATGACTACTGTGAGTGTCACTCATAGTGCCACCAACTGGCAGCAGGAAATGTGTCACTTTTAGAAACATGGACATGACATGGACATGACTACTGTGAGTGTCAGTCATAGCGCCACCAACTGGCAGCAGGAAGTGTGTCACTTTTAGAAATTTTCCCTTCCTTTCACCTGATTTGGTTGAAAATCAGTCAGAATAATGTCAGGACATGGCTGATGTGAAACTGGGACGGAATTTGTGATATTTTGAATGATGTTGCTATTGTGAGGACATAATAGAAAAATATTAATGTTCTTATATCTTAACAGTGGAAAGTCCTAATGTTTAAAAAAAAATTTAATAGAAAGAACAACTGGTTGTGAGTGATTCTGCTTAGTTTCATGATTTTGTGACGCTCTAACGGCTCACAACAAATTTTTACATTTATCAGTCCACTGACTGGACATGGTTTTGGCCTGACTCCTGCAGTACTAGACTATGTCCACTTATTATCCCGTTATTTTAATTTTTTTACTATATTGCTTAATTTTCACAATTCATATATACAGAGTCAACCAAAAAAAATGCATAAACACTTCAGGAAAAGAAAAATAGTATGATGTAAATAATATTAGTATAATATTAATAATATTATCATAATATTATCATAATATCATCATATCAATCTATAACGTATAGCAATAAATTTAGTAATACAGTATTTATACAAATTTTTGTATAAAAAAAATATTAAATACTGAAATGTGTATACAGTGTATAAATGTGTATACATTTTTCTGGGTGACTCTCTCTCTCTCTCTCTCTCTCTCTCTCTCTATATATATATATGTATATATATATATATATATAAATAAACTGATATAGTAATATAGTTTATAGGGAGAGTCATTGTCCCTTTGGACATCACTGGACATTGCTATGATCTATTTCAGTACACCCAAACTGTCCCTTTTTTCCTTTTGGTATTTCCCCTTTAATGCATGTACCCACTGTGCTTACTGTGTCTGGTGCGCCTGGGCGGCGATGGCACCGTGTAGTGATGGCCCATAGTGCGAGGGCCCGTCATATTTTTTTTTGCTGTTCTTTTTGACGTTTTTTTTTTTTTTTTAATTTGCGTGCTGCCTTTGTGTTGTTTTCCATTGATGTTACTCTTTTGTGGCATGTTGTTCTACCAGTGTTTTTGGCCATGACATGTTTTGTTTTTTCTTTTCCAACAAATACCTGGAGCTGGTGCTAAACTGGATCAGATGGTATGTGGACACGGAAGGTTGACACATGACATACATAGTATACACATGTAGAGGTTTGGTTCTGTTTTTTGGAGTGCCACCCAGTATACTTTTGTTCTGGTAGCTAGCATAGCGTGAGACAGGGTACTTTTGTTTTCTTTGATTTTTCCCAGTCAGATTAGGACATTTTTGTTTTAGTTTTTTGTTTTTGTTGTTTTCTTTGATTTAGCAAAGCATTTGTCCCTCTCTCTTTGTGTTCCTAACTGGCTTGTTTTGTTACCTTTTGTATATATTGTTTTTTTTGTTTTTTTTGCCCATACCCATATTTGTAAAGAAATCACTACATTTTTTCCAAACTGTGTTTTGGGTGTCACTTGAATCAGAATGATGGCAGTATGTGCCAGAGTCAACTTTTAGGGACATAACAGGCACCAATGTGAAAAAGATGGTGTCATGATCATAAAACCTGGATAGCAGAAGACTGGAAATGAGTTTGATATGGTCTGAAGCATCCCCAAGGAAGGGTAAACTTGGTCTGTTTCCAGCTGCCAAAAGTGGGGGTGGATCTGTGAAGATTTAGGCGGCCATATCTTGGTATTCTGCTGGCCCCGGCATTAGCCTACATGGTCGTGTTACTGCCAGCAAGTTGTGATCAGGGGCATCCTATGGTCCAAATGTTGTTTCCAAACAATTATGCCATTTTTTAAGATGACAATGGACCCATACACATGGCGAGAAGTGAGGAGCACCAGTATGAACTTCAACATGTCTCCTGGCCAGCTGTCTTAAAGTTGACTTTATTGATAGCTGGTTTCTCATACGAAGCTCATGAGACGTCTCGTAGTACATCAACTTTCTTAGTAAGAATGACTTATAATATTAAAAATAATTTCCCCTGTAGTTTCACTGTATTTCACATGTATTTCTTGTGTCAGTATTAATTCACAAGTATAAATACTGTCAACAAATACGGTCTGTAAATACTGTCCTGAATCTTTTCTGTAACCAGATTACAAACAGACGTGTATTATGCTGTAAGTTTACTTTTGACACATCTGGAATCAAACATTTGTCTCATCCTGAGTGTTGATTACATTGAGAGGAAATAAGTATTCAGGACACGTTTGTTGTTGCTGTTTAATATACTTCCAGTATATCTCCTTCACATTTCTACTTTACACATGATATCATTTGACTTTATTCTATAACAAAAAATGGTGGGAAAAATGTTTTTGGCTAATTGGTATCAATGTTTTAAACATAGTTTAAAACATCCAAAAGTATTTTTTTGGAAGAGTTCAAGCAACAAGTAGTAATAATGGTGTACTGTGGGTGAAGGAGCTTCATAAAATTCTCAGAAACATTTCAACTGTTATGCATTTATGAGGAGAGTAGAATACAGGAGTAGTGGGGTTTTTTTTAAAAAAAAAAAATTACTATTGCAAGTAATATATTGTGATACTGTGTAATGTTTGGTCGTGTTCAGGAGCCCCCTAGTGGCCACTGCGGGAAGGATCGTGCTGCTGACGGCGTTATAAAAATCCCCGTCACTGGACGAGTCTCAGCAGATCTGAACTGTCACTGCAGTCGGTAAGTTTCATACTTTATCTTTAATATTATGCTGCTCATCTGAAAATTATGCACCTAGCATTTTTAGCATATATATATATATATACTGCGGCCTAACAAGTTTTGAAATGAAGTTACCCCCAAAAGTCACTTCAGAATTAGCACTAATTAATTAGGATACTGATTAATTTAAGCTTTTACTTCCCAACAATACACTACATAAGGAATTTAGGAGCAAATGTTGAAGCATAACTTTACCCTTCATCCCAGCTTAACAAAATTCACTATACTTTCTATATCCACAATTCACATAGAAGTACAGATATGATAATAAATCTAAAACTTTTAACTATTCTGCCAACTGCACCTTTTACAGGAGAGCAATTGCATCATGGGTAGTAAGAATTCAAGTAAGTTTTCCCATCTTTTTATGATTTAAGATCTCCAAAGTATCTTTATACAGCGCTTAATATTTCATATTTAATCTCATGCAATGAGCAGGTCCTAAACTAATCTTTAATGGCTCCTCACACTATAGGCATGTGCTTCAAACCTGTCTCTGTTGTCGTCTCTCACCGACACTGACACTCTCATCCACTACCCTCCTCTGTTGTCTCAGTCTCAAACAGCACTGGTAGGTGGACTCTGGAATTGCAGTCCACTGTAACAAAAGCTGAATTAATCTTGGATTAGTTCCCCATTACTCTCTTCATTTTCTGAAACTAACGGTGACCTGGATTTCTCTGTAGAACTCATATGCTCTGTTCTCTGCTTATGTTTTCTGTCACACAAGTTGGCAGGGGGGTGGGGGTTCAGGTCTGCTGAAGAAGAAGTTTTCACTTATCTCAGCATTTCATTTTTAGAATTCCATGAAGCATTTCATCTTTTTAATTCCATGAAGCATTTTGTCTTTTGAATTCCATGAGGTTACCTTCCTAGTCAACCTTCTCGTCACTGTCATCTACCACACTCCCAATCTCCTGGGAGACTTTCTTGAAGAAATGGACATGCTCCTCAGTCAGATTTCTTGCCCTGTTCCTTGGCTATCAGATGTGTTCCACAGCAATCGGAAAGAATCAGTCAGAAAGAATTAGAACAACAGAGAGAAAGTGGAAGAAATCACAACTCTACACAGATCTTGACACTTGCTGTGCTCCCCTGTCCCAATTCTCTTTTACAGTAATTACTGCTAAGACTGCCTTCTACAAAGAAAAGCTGGAATCTTCTGCAAAAGCTCCTTCCATGCTATACAACATCTAACCCCCCAGCTCCTCCTGCTCTGTACTCCCTGCTGGCTGAAGACATTGCCAGCAGCATTTGACACAGTCACCCACAAGACTCTCTTGTCCAACCTCAGGAGTCTTGGAATTCATGGTGCAGCCTGCCAGTGGTTTGGTTCATACATGAAAAGTCGGTCATATCAGGTGATTTAGATGAGATTTGACCTCTGAACCAGAATGCAGCTGCACAACGTCCATCTTCCTAGGTTACTCCCACACTGAACTATTAATACTCTCCCTCCTCTAACTTTCTGTAGCTGCCCACATCAGATTTAAAACACTGATGCTTGCCTACAAAGCTGAAAATGGACCACCAGCCACTTACCTCAAAGCACTTCCTCATAAATCACACCTCACACTGCACCATGCTCCCTCTGATCCTCTGACCACTGCTGAGTGTACAAGGAAGGTATACATCAAGACTCTTCCATCTGGTGGCATCAAATGTTGTCTAAATGTATTTTTAGACATGAAGACCTACTTTATTATCTAATGAGCCAGTTTCAGGATGAGTCCATTTGTAAGACTAAAGCACTTCTGTATGTTGCTCTGGACAAGTTGCTCTGGGCGTCTGACAAATGTCATAAATGTAAATATTGCATTATGCACCGCTACTAAAAACACTGGTTAATATTCTGTTTCCTTTTACAGCTTTAGATGAAATAGATCCATGGAGAGAGAATTGGAGGTCAGTGTCAATGTATTAATGCATTTATTGTACTATACTGGACTTTTTTCTCCACCTCCCGGTTTCTCCTGTTTATTAATGTATTAGATTAGACTTTTTCAGTCCAATCAGTCACTTTTTGTTTTATTACAAAAGACTCTTTCACAATCTCTTTCTTCACTGATTACTGTAATATAACATTAGATTAGTCCCTTTTCTAGAGTTCGGCAGCACTGGTAACCTCTGAATGTTTCTGCCATTGTTTTGTGAACAAGGCCAATGCTGCTGCTGTAGAGATAAAGCAATTATGCATTACATGTAATTAAACGTATTCAATTATTTTACTGTTTACTCATTGCATAATTACAAGCTTTTAACACATTTACATTTCCAATAATACGCAAAACTTAACTTTTACATACACATTTGCTGTTACTTTTGATGTAAAAACGTTGTTTAACTAATGTCCCTTTTTGGCCTTTTTTTTTTTTAGAGGAAGAGAACGTATGTTACAGGCTCTGCAGAACTTTCAGGTAAACCATGGTGTTGACCATCTCAGGATTCTGCTTGTTGGACCAGCAGATGCTGGGAAGTCCACTTTTATCACCTCAGTTAATTCTGCACTCCAAGGTCGCAATACTTATCTCACTCCTTCAATCACTGGTGGTTCTGGCACCACCTCCAAGGTAACAGTACATAACCTTACAGCACATAACATAATCTTGAATATGTAACTTACAAATGCACTTTGTAATTTTTTATTTATATATATATTTTTTTATATATTTTTTATGCACTTTGGAATTTTTTGTTTAGTTTCAAGTTCAATTTATGTGAAGGACACAAACTAATATTTAAATATAAAAAAACACATTTCACAGAATTCACTTCTATCTATATCCAGTACTCTGTCTACAAGCTGAACAAAGGCACAGATAGATCTTTCTTTCCATTTGAGTTCTGTGATACGATGGGTCTCAAACCTGGTACAGGTTGTGCAGACCCAAACAACATCATCAGCATTCTGAATGATCAAATCCAAGAGAGAGACACAGTGTAGTTAATGTTCATTCAGTTTATTAAAATGTACAATATCTCCAAGGTACAGAACTGTAACTTTATTTCTACATATTCACATATTTCAATGCCCTTTAATCGATAACTGTCCATTCTCTGGTTGAAATATTTGTTTAAGAAAAGTCTGCATCTGTTTTTGACCCTCTCAACACAAATATTTTAGTGTTCTGACAACTTATTTTAAATTTTCAGGTTAATCTTTTGACGGTTGAAAGGAATTCCTATAATAATGACCTAATTTTAAATGACAAATTTCACTGTCTGGTGTTTGTCCTACCAGCAGACAAAATCTCTGAAATGTCTGAAGAAATCAATAAAATGAAACAAATCTTGCAAAAATCACACAGTGAGTCATTCATTTATTCACGATAAATTGCCCATATATTACTCTAAGACTATCATTACCTCTGTATTACTGGTGGTTCAGAATCAAATTTAAAAATCATGAAATATCTGTAATGGTATAATCAGTCCAAGAAAAGAATTAATGACCTGCATTCATCATAACAGAGATTCCTGTAGTTGTCATCATGACCAAGGTGGATGTTGCATGTCCACTTGTCAAAGAGAACCTGACAAAGATCTACAGGAGCAAGAAAATCAAGGAGAGTGTAAGTACAAGAACTCTTCAGTACCAGGACACAGCATGAGTTTTACCACAGGTTCATGCAGTTTATTCTCAGTGTCTGTCTTTCTAGATGGAGATGTGCAGTCATCATCTGGGTATTTCACTGAAAGACATCTTCCCTGTAAAGAACTATCATGAGGAAATCAACAACAACAATGAGATTGATATTCTGCTTCTCGTGGCATTGAGACATATTGTGAATTTTGCAAATGACTTTGCAACAAGTAAGGTTATGTATAATTCAGTTCAAATCAATTTTATTTGTTTACTTTTAACAAAGTATATGGTCACAAAGAAGGTTTACAGAAATGTATAAATTCAGAACATACATTTTAAATTTATTGCTAATGAGACAAACTAGAGACAAAATAGAGCCTGAGAAGATATTAGGAAGAGACCTTGAGAAGAACCAGACTCTGTTGGGAACCCATCCTCTTCAGGGTGACATCGGAGAGTGTAATTATAATTAATTCCCTTACATAATTCTATACAATAGGGCCAGAAAGTGCAAAGAATATTAAAATATTTTATATAGAATACAGTCAAAAAATATAATATAATAAATACACTGATCAGGCATAAAATTATGACTACTGAGAGGTTATATTAGGCAGCAAGTGACCATTTTGTCCTCAAAGTTGATGTGTTAGAAACAGGAAAAATGGACAAGCGTAAGGATTTGAATGAGTTTGACGAAGGGCCAAATTGTGATGGCTAGGCCACTGGATGAGAGCATCTCCAAAACTGCAGCTCTTGTGGGGTGTTCCCGGTCTGCAGTGGTCAAAAGAAGAAGATGGCCTGGTCTGATGAATCACGTGGATGCCCAGGTGCCTGTGCGTCTCTTACCTGGTGAACACATGGAACCAGGATGCAATATGGGAAGAAGGCAAGCTAGTGGAAGCAGTGTCATACTTTGGTCAATGTTCTGCTGGGAAACCTTGGGTCCTGCCATCCATGTGGATGTTACTTTGACACGTACCACCTACCTAAGCATTGTTGCAGACCATCTACACCCTTTCAGCAGGATAATGCGCCGTGCCACAAAGCAGAAATGGTTCAGGAATGGTTTGATGACCACAACAACCAGTTTGAGGTGTTGGCCAGGCCTCCAAATTCCCCAGATCTTAATCCAATCCAGCATCTGTAGGATGTGCTGGACAAACAAGTCCGATCATTGGAGGACCCACCTCGCAACTTACAGGACTTAAAGGATCTGCTGCTAACATCTTGGTGTCAGATCCCACAGCACACCTTCAGGGATCTAGTGGAGTCCATGCCTCGACGAGTCAGGGCTGTTTTAGCAGCAAAAGGGGGACCAACACAATATTAGGCAGGTGGTCATAATGTTATGTTATGTAATATACTCAATAAACTCAAGTTTTTATCAGTGAGCTGGTGATAAATTCAACAAAATATTTATGTAATATAATAAAAATAAAATATTACATGTTTATTTTTATTATATTACATAAATATTTTGTTGAATATATCACCAGCTCACTGATAAAAACTTGAGTGCAAAGTGGTTTGTGGCATTTGTAGTCATAAAGTTTCCATAGCAATTGGAGTCTGTAAAAAAAATAAAACGATGAGAGCGTCAAAGATCTTTTATTGATGAAATACTTCGGGGTCATCTGAGTCAAAAAGCATGCAGGACAAATCCTGTTCAAACATTTTATACTGTTTTTTTTCCTGTTTGTAATTTGGGGTTTCATTTTAAATGTAAATTGAGTGTAAGAATAGAGGATCACCCAAATGGCCGAGTGATGCGATGGTTCAAATGATAATCACAGTCATCTATACCCTTTGTTCAGTGATGGTCATTGATGTCCTGCTGCTACACCCATTAATTCCATATGGACTTCCACTTGATTACAATAGAAAGCTCCTAAATCAGACAGGCAGGTCCAGACATCAGAAAGGGTCAGGAACACTAAACTTGATGTGACATTTAACACATCTTTACAGAAAAATCAGATCATTCAGAAAGTTTACTGAATTGTGTGACATCGTGTCTCACAAAGTTGGAAATTTAAAGACTGGGAAATGACTCCGGTTTCAAAGTGTATGTGTAAAACTGCAGACTCCGTGTAACCGATGAGGTTTTGTGTTGTTGATCGGCCTCAAGGTCCGATCTGTTCTGAGATACTTTCTACCACCATTGACTTCCTGTCAGCTCTGATCAGTCTGGTCATTCTCCTCTTACCTCTCTCATCATCAAGGCACTTCTTTGTAATACCTGGAGATAATACCTATAGAGTCTGGTGCGTGAAAATCCCAGGTGATAAGATCTGAAATACTCAAATAAGTCACTGAGACTAAATTTTTTCCCTGCGGGTTTTTTTTGTTTGTTTGTTTGTTTTTTGACTCTCACACGCACTCCTCTAGAAACATGACCAACAGCTGTGGAGCCTTGCTAAAAACCATTGCACTTCATCTCTACCCAGGTCTCCCAGATGATTCCCAGTATAGATGTGGCCCTCCATGGGGTATTTCTGAGTGACCTAGGTTAAGGATGAGTTGGCTGATGAGTCCAATTCCCTTGACTCACTTATCTCCCTTGCCATCTGATTGGATAACCAACTACAGGAACAGTGTAGTGAGAGAGCCAACTCTCCCCACCCCCTCTGGCTTCTCCCCTCTGTCTGACAACCATTGGGAACACATTTGGCTGAACCTGACCTCCACTCCACTCTCCCTGAAAGTGCTAAGACATTTGTAACTAATGAGACATTATCCCTATTTTGACTGACCAGCAGGCAAGATCATTAACTGGAGCCTCTTCTGTCATCTACCATGTGGTCAGGATAAGAGTGACCGATGAGTAGATGTCAGCTTTCAACACCCCTCTTGGTCATCTGCTCATGCCCTTGAGCCTCACCAAAATCACAGAAGTAGTTCAGGCCCTTATAAATATCCTCAGGATTTTCTGTGCGTACTTTGACAACCTCCTCCTTGTGTCCTGTACCGAAGCAGAACACACCACCCACATTTGCCAGGTCCTTAAACCTTAAGCTGCTGGAGAACCAGCTTTTCATAACAGCAGTTATATATGGTCAGTTTTTCTAAAATATATTATTGGGGGTGGGCAGATCCCGAAGGGCAACCTCCAAAAGATCTGTGCCACTCATTAGAGATTACAGCCATGTGGTGGCCCTCTTCACCAAACTTACCTCCTGCTCCATTCCTCCTTCACTGTGGTGATGGAAACCTTAGACTCCGGTGTGGCTGCAGTGCTGTTCCTGTGTACAGCTCCAGATCAGAAACTCAACTTGGCCTTGAACAAAACATCAAGCCACACTCCTTCCCCACACTCCCCTATTCTCACTGTTTTAAATAGAGCCCATTCAACCTTCTGCACTTAAGTGCGTTCTACTTCTGAGTGCTAGGCTCCCATGGATTTACATAAATACATTTACATTGTATAGTGATGATTTCCAACTTAATTTTCATAGAAGGAAGTAAAATCAAGAAATCTAACCATCTAAAATTTGATGTGTTAAGTGATACACTAAATGATATAAAATAAGAATACCGTTCTACAATAGGCACTGGCTAATTATATGTTTTCTCTTACAGCTTCTGAAAAACCATGGAGGCCAATGAACTGGAGGTCAGGATCAATGTATTAATATATTAGCTGTGTTTTTTAAGTTTCCGTGGATTAGCATGGGCTAAAATGCATGCATGCATTCTCTATTGACTAGTTTGATTTATTATCGATTATGGATTGCATCTGTAATAGCTTATATATTGATAGGAATCTTACTCATTTGTTTGGATTTTAAGAGAATGGTATTGAACTTTCTTCCATTACCTGGTTTCGTTTAATATAATATTAGAGTTTTCTTACACTGTCACTTTAGTTTATTAGATTCTCTCACTCCCCTGTTTGGTTTATTATAATAGATGGGACTTTTTTCTCTGATTTATTATAGCATTAGGTTACAAACTTCTATTTGCTCACTCCTCTGTTTGGCTTGTTTTGTTTAGACTCTTTCACTCTCTTATTCCTCGGTTTGGTTTGTTATAGTATTTAATTTGATTTTCTGACTCTCTCACTCACCTGTTTGGTTTATTATAATATTAGTTTGGCCTTTCACCTCTCATTTGCAGCAAAATATGTAATACCTCTGATAAAAATAAAAGTTTAAAAAAATCAAATAGTTTTCTTTGCAAACATGCAAAGAAAACAGCATAAAACTGATTGTAATGCTCTAAATAAACATGTATGGCATGTATTTGTATCTGATTACACATAATTTATATAAATATATACACATAAAAATTACACATAATTTGGCCAAATTTTAATTTAATTTATGTCCCAATCCTAAAACCTTTTCATGGACTGATATCTGCATCAGGCCTCAGTGCAGCTGTATCTGTGTATAAACTGGGTGTTTATGCTTTACCACAATTCTTTGTACAAAATATGCAGATATTTGGCCTGTTGAGGCTAAACCAGGTAAAAAACAGCTTAGGATATAAGGGTTGGTGCATGTTGAAAGAGAAATATGTAATGTAGTACAATTAAAGAAATACATCACTTTATTATATCACATTTTGATGTAATATATTTTAAGAAATCTAATCTAATAAATAAAAATGCTTTATTTAACTTATGTCCCCTTTTGACCTCCATTTAGTGAAAGAGAGCTGATGTTACAGACACTGAGGGAGTTTCCGTCAAACCGAAGTGTTGAACATCTCAGGATTCTGTGTGTTGGTCCAGCAGGTTCTGGAAAGTAAACTTTTAGCACCTCAGTTAATACTGTACTCCAAGGTCGCAGTACTTACCTCGCTCATTCACTCACTGGTGGCAAAAGTGACACCTGCAAGGTAACAATATGTAACATTTAATATCTAACACTAAAATACACTGTAGTTTAGCTGAATTTCTATTCAAGTAAAAGAACAGCTCATATGCTTCATAGAATTCATTTCTACCTGTTTACAGTACAACGTCTACAAGCTGAACAAGGGCACAGATGGTTCCTTCTTTCCATTTGTGTTTGGTGATACGATGGGTCTTGAAGAAGGTTCAGCTGGTGTACGCACAAAGGACATCAGCAGCATTCTGAACGGACATATGCAAAAGGGATACAGAGTAAGTTAATGTTCATTTAGTTTAACCACATGTACGATATCTCTATGGTATGAAACTGTAACATAATTTCCGCATACTGAATTATTTCAAAGCAATGATAATGGTCCATTGTCCATTTGTAAGTTCAGTGTTATGATAGTTCATGTTTTTATTTTCAGTTTAATCCTCAGAAAGATCTGACATCTGAAAGCAATGACTATAACACAACCCCAGGTCTGAATGACAAAGTTCACTGTCTGGTGTTTGTCCTACCGGCAGACAGCACTGATCAAATACCTCAAGGCGTGAGTGATAAAATGAATCTAATTCTAAAAGGAGCTCGTGGATTAGGTAAGTTATCATCCTGATTTTTAACGTCATTTGTTCAAAATAAATTGACCATATATTACTCTCTGATGTATTACCAGAACCAAAATAAAAATATAATTTGTTAAAATATCTGTAATGGTATAATAAGCCTAAGAAAATGTTTTAATGACCTGCATTCATGACGACAGGGATTCCTCTAGTTGTTGTCATGTCCAGGGTTGATGTTGCATGTCCACTTGTCAAAGAGAATCTGAAAATGATCTACAGGAGCAAGAGAATCAGAGAGAGTGTAAGTACAGGATCCTCATTCAGCTGAACTCTCCAGTACCAGAACACAGTATGAGCTTTACTACAGGTTCATGCAGGTTATTATTAGTGTCTGTCTTTCTAGATGGAGAAGTACAGTGTTGATCTGGGTATTCCACTGAAGTACATCTTCCCTGTAAAGAACTATCACGAGGAAATCAACAACAGCAATGAGATTGATATTCTGCTTCTCATGGCATTGACAAGTATTGTGAATTTTGCCAGTGACTTTGTGAAAACAAAAGTGTAAACGTTGGTGTGCACTAGTAGTATGTGTGTGTGTGTGTGTGTCTTTAAACCTATTTTCATCTACTTCTGTATGCAATGTTTTTTTTGTCTTTTTTTCTCTTTAGACTTTAGTCCTGATGCACTCCTCCAATGTATAACAAGATCTTTCTGGTCAATCTTGAGAAAGTGTATCTCTTTTTTTTCTGCTCTGCTTTATTATGCCAAATAAGAACCTTAGCATGTGGGCGGTGACAATGCTAAAAAAAAAAAAAATACGTACGCAATCATAGAAATCATGATAATGTGCATGTTCATTATTAATCACCACAATAATCAACTACAGTTAATCCAGTGATTGTAGTGTGTTTTAATCAATAGTGTATGAAATAGTTGTATGTTAGACAGCTAAGCTTGATATTTATAATGTTACTGTGTTTCACAAGGCGAAGTTGGTTTCAAAAGATGACTAAGCTCAAGAACTCTAAGGCCTTTTTCACAAAGGCGTTTTCACAGGCTACCCAGGCAAGTATACGTTTAGTTTTATCAGGTTTTATCTGTATGGTAACTCAACACAACATGTTTTTTTTAACACAACTGGTTTTATACTGAGTAAGAGATCACAAACCCTGAATGGACCAATCAGCTGACTAAAAAATCTCACCAGGAATAGTTTTCTTTTGCAACAGAAAGGCATACTAACAGACACAACACCCCGGCCTTTCCTGGTGACCATCTGTACAGAAGATATGTGTACGCCCTTGATCACATTCATTCATTCAGGGTTAAAACCTGGGTTCACTGAGAAAGCTGAATCAGCATCATGAAGCCTATATTTAACCAAAGTTGTTTTTTGTTTGGTTTTGTAAACTCAGAAGTATGGAACTCTGAATTTGTTCAACTCGCTTTGTGCAACACGCCTCTGCTATACGTAACTCCTTCAGAGGAAATCAGACAGTAATAAAAAATTTATATCCAGAACTTGTGATTACCAATTACCATTGTTATTAATGATAACAGTGGACATCTCTCTCTCTCTCTCTCTCTCTCTCTCTCTCTCTCTGAACATATAGATTAAAAAAGAAGTTGAATCATTTGCCTGACAGACATATTATTCCTGAAATCTGATATATTCTGAATATATATAACACTAAAGATGATGAAAACTATGAATAAATTTGTCACTATCATTTTGGAGCCTTCTGACTCTTTATTACTGACCCATGTAGGATTTTCTCCAAATTCGATCTATTTGTCTATATTTAAATTCATCTTAGAAGGCTAAACTCCATCACTCATTCGTCTTCAGCAGTGGTGGGCAAAGAACACATCCCCTGTACTTAAATAAAAACAGAGATACACTAGTTAAGTGCTCAGTTTGAATTTCCATTTGAGTTAAAGTACAAAAGTACTTGTAACCAAATGTACTTAAGTAAAAATACTTCACTTATCCGAGCTCTAATGTTGTCATTTTATGTAATTCTATTTTTTAAAATAAAAGTTCATTTTGTGTGAGAAGAATCCGTTCATACATGCATCTACTCATACAGTACATGCCTGTTAATAGAAGATCTTAAAAATGAACACGATACAGATGTCAGTTATTCTGTAATGTCAGTTAACATTATTCTGAGCAGTCAAGAAATAGCTGGATTTCAGAACAATTGGGTTTGACAAGCAAGGAATCTGAGCAGATTCAGCACAGTCAATATTTCAGTATTTAGTTAACTAATGCTTTGAAAGAAGAAGAAAGAAGAAATCGTATGTTACTGAGGCAGAGCAGGTATCTGAATATGAAAGAGTCTTTCTTCTGTTCTACAACTTAAAACAAATCCTGCAGGTCAGGCCACGGGTCATGGGTGTGCAGTAGGCGGGATGGGGTCAGGGTTTTCTTCCATCGTAGGCTACAGTATTTCAGGCTGTGACACCGCGGTTTTAATGCTCTACCAAACCGTTTGCGCGTGCTGTATGTAACGAAACCAAAAGATACGTAGGTTCAAAAATAATGCTCACGCTGCTGTGCTGTAATTAGATTCAACTGTTTTTTATGCTTTAGTGAAGTACAGAAACTGGAAAAAGATACTTAAGTACCGTGAAGAATTACAGATACTTAAGTACCGTAAAGAATTACTTCGTTACTGACCACCACACATATATGGTATTTATATATAATTTAGTTACATAAGAATAACTGACCTTCTAGCTGTGAATTTGGGGAGGAGACATTGTTCTGGAAATTGTTGTGAATGTTATAAAAGTTGGAAGAATTCACACAACAGTTAGCAATAATGGTGGAGGTGAAGAAGATTATAATGATCAGAAAATACCATGAGTTAGTAGTGTGTACTAGTGTGTAACAGGGTTTTATAATATTGGTGATATTGTAAGCAGTCTGTAATATTCAGTGATATTGAGTAACGTTTGGTTGCTTTAAGAAGCCCCCCCCCCCAGTGGCCACTAATGTACTGCAGACAGAGTTATAAAATCCCTGTCACTGGGCACGCCCTTGCAGATCTGAACTGTCGCTGCTGTCAGTAGGTGAGTTTCATACTTCATCTTTCTTATTAGTGACTCATCTGAAAACTGTGATCTAAACTGAGCTGTTTAATGTAATAAATTGGGTGTATATTCATGTTGGCAAGTAATATTACGCACATAATTGTGAATGTCTGTGTGTGTGTGGGTGGGTGGGTCGGTGTGTGTGTGTGTGTGTGTAGGTGTGTGTGTGTGTGTGTGTACATTTTACATACTGCGAATTGTTGTGTGTTGGTTTTTAAAACGATCTGTTGTGCATGAGCTCGTGTTTTGGCATTTTTACTGCTAAGTGTCTGAGAAAGCTGCGCCCCTAAAATTGACCCAGATCAGTAACCATGCTATCAGGAGGAGAAAAAAAAACACATCAAGTTAAGTCCAGTTTCCTAGATATGAATATGATAATTTTGACATGAAGCATGTCTGTCATAACCCCTAATATTCACATCACAGACGCTTGATTAATTTACCAGGAATTTAATATGAAATTTAGATATATGTAATACATTTAGGGCATTTGGCAGATGCCGTTATCCAGAGCGACATTTTATCTAATTTTTATACAACTTGAGGGTTAAGGGTCTTACCCAGGGGCCCAGCAGTGGTGCTTTGGGGACATGGGGTTTGAACTGACAAACCTCTGATCAGTAATCAAACACCTTAATCACTAAGATACCACCATAAGACCTTGTCCAAAAATACTCACATTCGAGCAAGTGTTTAAGTGAAATTTCCATAAATCCATCTCCATAAATCACTTAGAAATACAGACATGATAATAGGCATAAAACTTTTAATTATTGTGCCAGTTCTAGCTTTTACAGGAGCATAATTGCATCATGGGTGGATCAGAGTCAACTACAACTCCATCACCTCCAATCAGTCCAGAGAGTTTATGTAAGTTTTCCCATTTTTATTTATGAATTAAGATGCTTAACTAATGTATGTTGGTATTTCATATTTAATGTCTGCTTATGCAGTTATCAGGTACTAACAGACACCCCACTATTCATTAATGGCTCACATTCACTACACTTGGGTGTGATGGATCTATATCAGGACCAATAAATAAATGATATAACAATGTAAACAAATTAAATTTTATTAGTAATTTAAAAGGATTTCTTGAAAAAAAAAAGGGTTCAGTAAAAATACATGTGTTTTATCTATCCTCTGCTTACACCTGGATGCATGAGCAGTGATAGAGCAGTGCATAAGCAGAGCAGAAGTGGCTTGTACAACTCAACAAACTCATCAACTCATCATATGAATTCCATGCGGTTACAGTTACCTCCCCAATCACCCTCTTCTGAACCCATCTGTACTAGATCTCTTGGCGAAGTCATATATTTGCATGGGTTTTTATACCTTCTATGCAGATGACACTCAACTCATCCTCCTCTTCCCTCCCTACTCTTTTTGCTGAGATCTCAGCATGTCTGGTAAAGATCTTATCATTAATTCCAGTTCATCAGCTGCCAGCTTAACTGAATTGCTGTTCTCAGGAGCATGTTCATTTCTTTGACATTTAGAAACAGAACTATTGCAAACCCGCTCCTGGAAGGTCTTCCTCTGGGCATCATCCAGAGCGTCACTCTGCAGCTGCATGATTTTTTCAAACTTCCTGAAGTTCTCCCACACCATTGTTATGCTTCCTTCAATTGTTATGCTTCCTGCATCAGATTATAAAACAATGACGCTTGCCTACACAACCAAAAACAGACCAGCATCCACTTACATCAAAAATGGCATGAGTGTAAATGTAAATACTGTAATATACCTCTACTAAATACACTGGCTAATGATCTGATTCTCTCACAGCTTTAGATGATCCATGGAGGCCAGTGAAATGGAGGTGAGAGTCAATGTATAATGTTGTATGTTCTTTCTCATTGCCTAGTTTAGTTCATTATAGTTTTATATTAGACCAGGGGTCTCCAATTGTATCTGCAAAGTGCCTGTATGGCTGCAGGTTTTCATTCCAACCATAATCTCAATCAATTTTTCCAGCAATGCTTCTTGCAACTGGTCCTGCAGTCCCGCATGTGCATGTTAATACTTTCAAAATAGCTATGTAGTCTGTAAAAGTCTCTCCTTTCTTTGTATCATCAGTTTCAAAATGCTCTGCCAACACTTTCTTCTTGGGTGTTTCTCAAAACTTTCAGCAACCCAACAAGGGTTTTTACTCAACTTCCTAATCTTTTAAGAGAGAACAGGACAAATATGAGCCTTTGCGAATTATCTATCATCTTCAATTCTATTAACTAGCAAAATATGCATATCTCTCCTGTGAGAACAGAGACTCTGAGATGGATGCAAGTGCAGGTTAACATGCTTTATTAAACTCTTATAATCCGAAACATCTAGCATGACAAATAAAAAATTTTAAATTCGCATTTTTTACATTTGTGTTTTCCTGTAAAGCTGTTTTGTTACAATATCCATTGTTAAAAGCACTGTACAAATAAAATAGAATCAAATCAAATATCAAAATCCAAGAACAGACACAGGTCAGGTGATCAGCAAACAGGATATCAGAAGACATGGCAAAAACAATCACAAAGACAGATTCGGATCCAGGATAGCAAAACACTCAGAAAGGCTTGGTATAGATAGGACACAAGTGCAACTGAGTGTACATTTTACAAAGATGCTAAAACTAAACTATGAATATAAAGGTGCATGAAATAGTTTTTCTGTTTTCTCATTTCATAACTACAGGCTTTTTCACACAATAGTTTCCAAAAATAGGCAAAAGCATAACTTTATACAATGTTTGTGTTACATATACATTTGCTATGTTACACTTTGATGTAAAAATACTGTATTTGGCTGTTGTCTCTTTCTGACTTTCCTGTAGTGAAAGAGAAACGATGTTACAGACCCTGAGGGAGTTTCCGTCAAGCCGGAGTGTTGAACATCTCAGGATTCTGTGTGTTGGACCAGCAGGTTCTGGGAAGTCCGCCTTTATCACCTCAGTTAATAATGTATTTCAAGGTCACAGTACTTACCTCGCTCATTCACTCAGTGCTGGCCTAAGTAACACCTGTAAGGTAACTATATGTAATATTTAATATCTAACACTCAAACACACTCTCATTTTAGTTTAGGTGAATTTCTATTTAAGTAAAGGACACAGATCAAATGTTTCATAACATTTATTTCTACCTGCTTACAGTACACTGTCTACAAGCTGAAGAAAGACACAAATGGATCCATCTTTCCATTTGTATTTGGTGATACCATGGGTCTCGAAGAAGGTTCAAAAGGTGTACACACAAACAACATCATCAACATTCTGAACGGACAGATCCAAGAGGGATACACAGTAAGTTAATGTTCACATTTTGTGACGGATTCGCAAAAGCAGAGGGGTTAGAATCCAGTGTTGTATAAAGTACCCAAAAGCCACACTTGAGTAAAAGTACAGGTATTTTATTAGAAAATGACTCCAACCATTATAATTCTACTTGAGTAAAAGTCTTAAAGTATCTGAAATAAACTGTACTTAAGTATCAAAAGTAGTATTTTCATGAATGTACTCAAGTATGGAAAGTAAAAGTAGAAGTAAATTAATAAAAAAGCAAGACTGTAATAATTTGGAGAATTATGAATTTTATTCTGTAGTGCTTTCTTTCTTAAACTTCTCAATAAGTGCAGCACCAAAAAAATAAGACTTGCATGAAAGAAAGAAGAGGCCTTTAGAACTGTATTGTAATGAAGTGTACAGTATCAGTGTTTCCATCCATGTGCACTTGTAACTAAGGCCATGTCCATTCATAGCCGGGGATTTTTAAGAAGGGAGATTTTTCTCTGTGTTTTGACCCTTCGTCCACATGCTAATGCAGTTTGAGGTCGATGAAAACGGAGCTTTTGGAAAACTCCTTCCAAAGTGAAGATTTTCCAAAACTCTCGGTTTTCAATGGTGTTGTGTGGACGGGGGAAATGGAGATTTTAATGAATTGACGTCATTGTCTGTGCGCCGGTCTCCTTGATTTGATGTCACCTTTGTTTATGAATTTATTTTGTGCAATAGCAGACTTGCGTAAACTACTGACTGTGTTAACGTTGTTTACTGGACTTTTCCATGTGTGTACATACACGCGCAGTTACTCACACATTACGTTCATGAACAGAGGGCCGGAATGTAATACGGAGCTCACTGCTGCTGCATACAGAACTCCCACAACACACACAGCGCTGGCGGTTTTGGACGAGACCCGGTCCGACTTCTACATTCTACATGAAATTTTCGCATGTCAAAGGCATCGCTTTCACACGACACGCCATTGTTGTTAAACTACCGGAACCAGTAATAAAGTTTTGTCTAGGCTTCTGATTGGCTAGGCATGCTCCTGACAGCACTTAACAGGGCTTCTGATTGGCTAGACATGCTCCTGACAGCACTTAACAGGGCTTCTGATTGGCTAGGCATGCTCCTGACAGCACTTAACAGGGCTTCTGATTGGCTAGACATGCTCCTGACAGCACTTAACAGGGCTTCTGATTGGCTAGGCATGCTCCTGACAGCACTTAACAGGGCTTCTGATTGGCTAGGCATGCTCCCGACAGCACTTAACAGGGCTTCTGATTGGCTAGGCATGCTCCTGAC
Organism: Hemibagrus wyckioides; assembly: GCF_019097595.1. NCBI lineage: Eukaryota > Metazoa > Chordata > Actinopteri > Siluriformes > Bagridae > Hemibagrus > Hemibagrus wyckioides. Next base: position 18,138,932 of record NC_080735.1, on the reverse strand, counting down.
AGCACTTAACAGGGCTTCTGATTGGCTAGGCATGCTCCCGACAGCACGTAACAGGGCGTTTTGTGTTTTCATGTGGACAAAGATATTTTTAACACGTAGGTCATGTGGACAGAATTTTTTAAAAAAATGAAGTTGAAAAATCTCCGTTTTTAAAAATCCCCAGCTACGTATGGACTTAGCCTAAAGTCATCACTAACCACAAACTTCCTTTACCGCAAATTTGGACGCAGGTTTTTTTTGTAGTAAGTAATGAAAATGTGGAACAGAAAATGTATCGGAGTAAAAGTATAGAATTTGTTTCAAAAAAGTAGTGAAGTAAAAGTAAAACTTGACAGAAATATAAAAACTCAAGTAAAGTACAAAAACTCTCAAAAAATACTTAAGTATTTAAGTATACTGGCTAGGCTGAAATGAAGTAATTTTACTTTGCTACGTTACACCACTGTTAGAATCCATTTGAGGAATTTAATGAAAGAAAGACAAGTCATACAAATCTAAAACCGCAGGATAGAAAGTGGGCGAAAAAGACAAAGAGTCTGAAAAACCAATACACACAATCATCAGAGTTGAGGTACAAAAATATAATCCAGAGAACAGTAAATCCACGAAAAGAGTAATGGTGAAAACGGAGAGAACAATGGCTGGAACAATACAATGCTTGGTAAAGTAGAATGAAATAACAGTACTTTGCATAGTATGACAGAAAACACTGGTTTAAAAGTCCTCAGTGGAGGAGAAACAACCTGGAAGCGTTCAATACTCAGGCTTGGAGTTGTTACACATTTCCACATATTGAATTATTTCAGTGCCCTCAAATGATAATGGTCCATTGTCCATTTGCAAGTGCAGTGGTATTATAGTTTATGTTTTTATTTTCAGTTTAATCCTCAGGAGGATCTGACTGCTGAAAGCAGTCACTATAACACAACCCCAAGTCTAAATGACAAAGTTCACTGTCTGGTGTTTGTCCTACCAGCAGACAGCACTGATCAAATATCTCAAGGCGTTAGCGATAAAATGAAACTAATTCGGAATGGAGCACATGAATTAGGTGAGTTATCATCCTGTCATATTGATTTTTACAGTCATTCCTTCACAATAAATTGACCATATATTACTCTCCGATGTATTACCGAATCAAAATAAAAATACAATTCTCTAAAATATCTGTAATGGTATAATCAGTCCAAGAAAAATTTTGAATAACCTGAATTATTCATGACAGATATTCCTGTAGTGGCCATCATGACCAAGGTGGATGTTGCATGTCCACTTGTCAAAGAGAACCTGACAATGATCTACAAGAGCAAGAAAATCAAAATGAATGTAAGTACAAGAACTCGTCAGTACCAGAACACCACATGATCTTTACTACAGGTTCATGCAGATTATTCTCAGTGTCTGTCTTTCTAGATGGAGCAGTGCAGCGTCAAACTGGGTATTCCACTGAAGTACATCTTCCCTGTAAAGAACTATCATGAGGAAATCGACAACAACAATGAGATTGATGTTCTGATTCTCATGGCTTTGACAAGTATTGTGAATTTTGCCAGTGACTTTGTGAAAAGAAAACTGTAAAGTTTGGTGTGCACTCAAGGTGTATGACTGTGTGTTTTGTTTTAGTCCTATTCCCATCTGCTTGTATATTCAGTATTTTTTAGTCCAATTTCAGTCCTAATGCACTCCTCTAATGTACAAGATAACAAGAAAATTCTGATTGATCATGAGATTTTTTTTTTCAGCTCTACTTTATTACGTATGTCAAATAAGATCGTTAGCCCGTGGGTGGTGACAATCCTAAAAACACAAACATAAAAATCCCGAGAAAGTAATGTGCGTGTATATAAATAATTGCCATATTAATCATTTAATCCGAATACTCTGTACTGGCAGCATGTTTTAATCGGTAGTGTATGAAGATCATTTATGTTAGAAAACCTAGCTTGATGTTTATGCTGTTGTGCTGTTTTCCGAGGATAACTTGGCTTCCTAAATGTAACTCCTGGAGCTCTGCTTAGATAAAATGATGCACAAATACAATAATCCATAGCTTATATATGACTTCTTCAGAGGAAATCAGATAGTAGTAAGGAATATGTATACGGTAGGGATACATTTATAAATGTAAAATTGATTTCTTTTTTATATATTTCTGTATAGCTGATGTGAAGGTGTCCACTGTTACAAGTGATATACAAATAAAACTGAATCACCTTCAACTGGTCCATACTAGAGATGCCTCTCTCTCTCTCTCTCTCTCTCTCTCTCTCTCATATATCTATATATATATATATATATATATATATATATATATATATATATATATATATATATATATATATATACACCAATCCCCCTATCTCTATTGCTTTCTCTCTATTAATCTCTCTTTCTATCCTTCTGTCTCTCTCTCTCCTCTCTCCCCTTTCTCCCACTCTCTCTCTCCCACTTTCTCCCTCTCCCACACTCCTACTCTCTCTCCCACCCTCTACCTCTCCCACTCTCTCTCTCTATCCACCCCCTGTCTCTATTGCTTTCCCTCTATTCATCTCTCTCTCTCTCACTGAAAACCCCAGAACATAATACACTTATCCCATAACTATCCATCTCTCTCTATCCCCATGCCCCCCCCCCCTCTCTCTCTCTCTCTCTATATATATATATATATATATACACCAATCCCCCTATCTCTATTGCTTTCTCTCTATTCATCTCTCTCTCCTCTCCCCCCTTTCTCCCACTCTCTCTCTCTTTCTCCACCCCCTGTCTCTGTTGCTTTCCCTCTATTCATCTCTCTCTATCTCTCTCTCTGTATGCTGTATCTGTTGACTGTTTTATTGAGTTTTTATTCCAGAATTTAAAGACTGAATTTCAAACTGTTTTTGTTGACAGAGCTCTATGAATAAATCTGTCAGTGTCATTGTGGAGCTTTCTGACTCTTTATTATTAACCCAGTCAGTATCAGAAAAGTTGATCTGTTTGTCTATAGTTTCATTTTCACATAATTTGTCTCATGTGACATTATGTGACTTTCATAATAATGACGTAGATGTTTATAGTTTATTTTTTAGCTTTTCTTGCGATTTATGGATCTAAGAATAGTTATTAGTGGGATAACAGACTAGCTGTGTGAATGTAGCTCAGTCGCTCCTCTTACGCCATTTCCTGTTCCGTGTTTTACACGAGACAACACACTTCACGGTTCAGTCCTAAATCACCCTTCACTCCCTATAACTGAGCACTACATAGGGTGCGAAATATTCGGAAATCCCAAACATGTTTTTAAAATATGGCTAAAAAAATACGGTACGCCGTTATATTTTAATAAATTACCTGGCGCTTGTCATAATTTGACGCAGTGAGGTAGTATGGATCTATCTAGGGCACTTAAAGTTCACTACACAGCAGTTTGGGACGCAGCCGGTTTTCATGCAGGAAAAAGGTCCTCAGCGCCGGTGGATGGAGGGGCAACGGTGCAGGAGCAGAAAACGACCTGATTTAACCTGCCAAACTTTCTCTTTTAGTTTATAGGTGTTGCCCTTTGTAAGATGAAATCATGAATAATCTCATGAACGGTGTTTGTCTTTGTCACAGCGTGTTCCTCAGAACAACAGCCCGGTTTATTATTCCTCACGGAACCATCACTGACCTTAACCTTACCTCAGGACAGAAAGTTAACTCTGCTGCACGCGCACAACCTGTGGGAAAGGTCAGGGGTGTGAGGAACATGTCCGGGAGAGCTGGAGGGGTCATCAGTGTGTTCGACAGAAATATGAAGAGAAAACAAAAGACATGGGCAGCCACTTTACCGGACAGCGATAAATATGACTACCTGCGAGACGAGGTCAGCTTGATTTACCTCATTTACAGCTTTATTCATATCTTTTACGACTTTACCCCCATCTGCATCGCTATTTACCTCATGTACATCATTATTTACCTAGTTTACAGCATTATTTTCCTCAGTTACAGCATTATTTTCCTCAGTTACAGCATTATTTTCCTCAGTTACAGCATTATTTACCTCAGTTACAGCATTATTTGCCTCATTGAGAGTTTTTTACTTCATTTACAGCATAATTTCTGCAATTTACAGCTTTATTTTCCTCATGTACATCATTATTTACCTAGTTTACTGCATTATTTACCTCAGTTACAGCATTATTTGCCTCATTGAGAGTTTTTTACTTCATTTACAGCATAATTTCTGCAATTTACAGCTTTATTTTCCTCATGTACATCATTATTTACCTAGTTTACAGCATTATTTTCCTCAGTTACAGCATTATTTACCTCAGTTACAGCATTATTTGCCTCATTGAGAGTTTTTTTTACATCATTTACAGCATAATTTCTGCAATTTACAGCTTTATTTACCTCATGTACATCATTATTTACCTTATTTACAGCTTTTTACTTCATGTACCGCATTATTTACCTCATGTACATCATTATTTACCTAGTTTACAGCATTATTTACCTCATGTACATCATTATTTACCTAGTTTACTGCATTATTTACCTCGGTTACAGCTTTATTTACCTCATTGACAGCTTTTTACTTCATTTACAGCATAATTTCTGCAATTTACAGCATTATTTACCTCATGTACATCATTATTTACCTAGTTTACTGCATTATTTACCTCATGAACATCATTATTTACCTAGTTTACAGCATTATTTACCTCATGTACATCATTATTTACCTAGTTTACTGCATTATTTACCTCGGTTACAGCTTTATTTGCCTCATTGAGAGTTTTTTACTTCATTTACAGCATAATTTCTGCAATTTACAGCTTTATTTTCCTCATGTACATCATTATTTACCTAGTTTACAGCATTATTTTCCTCAGTTACAGCATTATTTACCTCAGTTACAGCATTATTTGCCTCATTGAGAGTTTTTTTTACATCATTTACAGCATAATTTCTGCAATTTACAGCTTTATTTACCTCATGTACATCATTATTTACCTTATTTACAGCTTTTTACTTCATGTACCGCATTATTTACCTCATGTACATCATTATTTACCTAGTTTACAGCATTATTTACCTCATGTACATCATTATTTACCTAGTTTACTGCATTATTTACCTCGGTTACAGCTTTATTTACCTCATTGACAGCTTTTTACTTCATTTACAGCATAATTTCTGCAATTTACAGCATTATTTACCTCATGTACATCATTATTTACCTAGTTTACTGCATTATTTACCTCATGAACGTCATTATTTACCTAGTTTACAGCATTATTTACCTCATGTACATCATTATTTACCTAGTTTACTGCATTATTTACCTCGGTTACAGCTTTATTTGCCTCATTGAGAGTTTTTTACTTCATTTACAGCATAATTTCTGCAATTTACAGCTTTATTTTCCTCATGTACATCATTATTTACCTAGTTTACAGCATTATTTTCCTCAGTTACAGCATTATTTACCTCAGTTACAGCATTATTTGCCTCATTGAGAGTTTTTTTTACATCATTTACAGCATAATTTCTGCAATTTACAGCTTTATTTACCTCATGTACATCATTATTTACCTTATTTACAGCTTTTTACTTCATGTACCGCATTATTTACCTCATGTACATCATTATTTACCTAGTTTACAGCATTATTTACCTCATGTACATCATTATTTACCTAGTTTACTGCATTATTTACCTCGGTTACAGCTTTATTTACCTCATTGACAGCTTTTTACTTCATTTACAGCATAATTTCTGCAATTTACAGCATTATTTACCTCATGTACATCATTATTTACCTAGTTTACTGCATTATTTACCTCATGAACGTCATTATTTACCTAGTTTACAGCATTATTTACCTCATGTACATCATTATTTACCTAGTTTACTGCATTATTTACCTCGGTTACAGCTTTATTTGCCTCATTGAGAGTTTTTTACTTCATTTACAGCATAATTTCTGCAATTTACAGCATTATTTACCTCAGTTACAGCTTTTTACTTAATTTACTGCATTATTTACCTCATGTACATCATTATTTACCTAGTTTACAGCATTATTTACCTCATTTACAGATTTTGACTTCCTAATTTCTGTAATTTCTGCCATTTGCAGCTTTATGTACCTCATGAACATCATTATCTACCTCATTTACATCTTTATTTACCTAATGTTCATCATTATTTACCTCATTTACAGCTTTTAACTTCATTTACAGTGTAATTTCTGCCATTTACAGCTTTATTTACCTCATGTACATCATTATTTACCTCATTTATTAAATCATTTATCCCATGTACAGTTTTTGACTGAGCTTTTTACAGAATTGTCTACCTAACTTGCAGTATTTTTACCTCATTTACAGCTTTATTTACCTCATGTACGTCATTATTTACCTCATTTACAGCTTTATCTACCTCATTTATGCAATAATTTACCCCATGTACAGCTTTATACCCCATTTACAGCATTATCTACCTAATTTACCTTATTTATATTAGTTTTTTTAAATTGATTTGTAGCCTTATTTATGCCATTTACAGCTTAATTTACCTCATGTACATCATTATTTCCCTCATTTACAGCTTTAATTATGTCATGTATACCTCATTTACAGCTTTATTTACCTCATGTACCCCATTTATGGCAGGATTTGCCTTATTTGCACTACTCATTTCAGTATGCAAGTATAGCTGTATTGTCATTTGCTATACAAGGTCATGTGACTGTAGTCTGTCTGTCAAATTCATTTGAGGACCCAGTTTATCAGAGATTTTACCTCAGATTTACCTCAGATTGTGTCAAAGGAGTTTTATATATTCTGTGACTCAGCTATAAACAGTTGTTTCTTCTTTCCTCCTGAGGTAATAAGACCAACAACAACAAAAAAATGTCATGTGTTTGTTCTTTTTCTGTTGCAGGTTGGTAGCAGGGTAGCAGACAGAATTTATGACATTGCCAGGTGATTCTTCTTCATTTCTTTTTGGTCTGATTGCTTTGTATCTCTATTGTTCATATATTTATTACGAAAGAGACTGTAAGAACATTGTGATCCGCAGTTTCACCATACACTGTAAGATTTGACCCACTTGGCTGATTTTGTGGTGTTTCTGCAGGACTTTCCCATTGGCACTAGATGTGGGATGCGGAAAAAGCCACATTGCCCAACATCTCAGCAAGGTACCGGTCCTTCTCTGACCACAGATCCTCTCCATGTCTGTGAAATCAGAGCTTATTAAATCTTTTGACTCTTTCTCCGTTACAGGAAGTCGTAGAGCGCCTTCTCCTTACAGACATCTCAGACGCTCCGTTAGTAAGTTACTCTGTTGAGAACTAAAGCGAGGCAGTGATTCCAAAGAAGTTTTCTCTGTAAACATCCCAATTGGTCTAGTAGAGATGGATAATCCCCAACTATTTTGGAGTGTACTGGATAATCTGGAGTAAATTTGACCAGCACACTGGATTACCCTGAATAAATTTAACAGACATTCTGGATCTAGAGTAAATTTGTTTACCTTACTGGATAATCTAAAGTAAATTTGCCCTATGTATTGAGTAAATCAAAGTAGTTTTCTTTAGGATTCTCAATACTATAGAGTTAATTTGGCCATCATTCTGGAAAATCCAGATTAAATTTGTGCATTTTACTAAACCATTTGGATTAAATTTTGTCAAAAGTACTGGAAAATCTATAATAAAAGTCCAGGATAATCTGGAGTAAATTTGTCAAGCAGACTGGATAATCTGCAGTAATTTTGTCCAACATACTGAATAACCTGTAATCTATCAAAATTACTAAAAAAAAAAAAATCTAGAATAGATCTGGTCAAGTATGCAGGAAAATGTAGATTAAATTTGTTCAGTGTGCTGAAAAAATCCCAAATTTGTTTCTCCAGCATGGTGGATAATATAGAATATATTTGGTCAAGCGTAACTGTTCATTCAGAGGAACGTTGTCAGGTGTACTGAATAATCTAGAATAAATTTAGTCAAAGTTACTGGATAATTCTGTATTTGTTTGTCCCGTATGATGGATAATTTAGAAGACATTTGTCCAGGATAGTGGATGCTTGAAATGAGGCATGTGTTGAAACTTATTGTGTATATTAGAGGCAGAAGAAGCAGAGTGAGATACCTACACAATGTGTGATGGTCGATGAAGAGTTCCTGCCCTTTCAGGAGAACACTTTCGATCTGGTGTTCAGCAGCTTGAGGTAACTGTCCATTACTCTGATGAGTTCTATCACTCTTTAATAATAATGTCAGGGTAAAAGCAAAAACGATACTTAATATAAATGATAATAATCGAGGTTACTAATAGTATCACTGTGATCATCTTTCCTCCACAGTTTGCACTGGATCAATGATCTTCCAGGAGCTTTGAGTCAGGTACTGCATGTTACTATAGTACCAGTTTATTTAAATGTGGGCGGGTCTTGGGTAAAATTTGCAGGAACATCTTTCTCAGTAAGTGAGTCAGTGTCCTGTGAAAACTTTGTGGCCAGAAGTACTGGAACCTATCGATGGTTAGTGATTGATGGATGTTAATCAAGCTTGCTTATTAAAACATTAAGCCATGCCTACATAGTTCTCTCAGACAGATGTCTTGTGTAAAAGTTTATCGCCATATTTGGATCCTATTATCACACATTACCCCTAGGTAGAAGTTTCTATAAATCATGAACCATCCTCTCTTTCAGATCCATCGTGTGCTGAAGCCAGACGGTGTGTTTGTAGGCGCCATGGTCGGAGGTGAGACTCTGTACGAGTTGCGCTGTTCCCTACAGCTAGCTGAGCTGGAGAGGGAGGGAGGATTTGCGCCCCACATTTCACCCTACACAGCCGTCACCGACCTGGGCAACCTGCTGGGCCAAGCTGGCTTCAACATGCTCACCGTGGTTAGTGTGCCAGCAGAGGGAGCTAGCATGCATCCAGATCTTTGATTGATTTCAACGGCGACATTTATCTTGTGCACTTTTTTTTTGTTCCCATGTCAAATGTAGGATGTGGATGAGATTCAGGTTCATTACCCGGGCATGTTTGAAGTCTTGTGCGATTTACAAGGTGGGTCACAGCAACCGATTTCCGTACAAAGGAAGCATTAAGAGATTCTAAACGTTAACTCCAGATCTCTGTTTCTGCGATGTGTAAGGAATGGGCGAGAGTAACTGTGCGTGGAACAGGAAGGCGTTGTTGCACAGAGACACCATCCTGGCAGCGGCTGCCGTTTATAAAGGTAAGCTGGAGAACGCTGGAGATGTTTGCCATGGAACATAACGTTCAAAATATGTTTTTAACTGAACCACGTCAATGGGTTTAATATGTTTAAGGCTTGTATTAATAGTAGTATTGTTAAGATTTGCAATTTACAGCAAAGTTCTGCAATCAAAGTGATGTCTTGGTACTGGTGCTAAAACCCTATAGTTCCTTCAGAAGTGGTGCGGACTTGATCAGAATTTCTTGACCAGAGTAATCTGTTCTACTCCCTAGAGATGTACGGTAACGAAGATGGATCTGTCCCAGCCACATTTGACATCCTGTTTATGATTGGCTGGAAGCCTCATGAGTCACAGGTTTGCTGGTCTTTGATTGGCTCTGAATGTTTTTTGCCCCAGATTTCATTTAAACCTGAAATTGTACAAAAAAAAAAATACAAAATTACAGATGTACTGCTGTAAAGTTTTATACCAACGTTAACCATTTCATTGTGTTTTTCCGAAATCACAGGCGAAACCAGCGAAAAGAGGTTCGGCAACCGTGTCCTTCGCAGATCTGTCAAAAATCAGCCGAACACAGACCGCAAACAAATCCGGACAAATCCAGCTCTAAAGCTAGCTGACTCGAACCAACTAATCGACACCAATATAGTAGCAGTGTTGCTTAATAATGAAGTGTACATATAAGTGACTGTACTGTATGTAAAAATTTCACTGAATGACGAGTTGAACAGGACATTTTTCAATTTAATCTTGGTGAACAAATCATCATTTCCTCAATGCTAAAATAAAATGTTTTGATAACAAATATACATACAAATGTATAAATAACCGAAAGGCCTTCAAATCTCCGGTCACCGTTGATGAAACATCATCTCCCGTAAGAGAAAAATAGTGCATTTCTTTCTTTCAATGCTATGGCTTTCTAAATAGTCAGAAACCCTGCATCATAACTCTAATTCATATGTAGAACCATCAGCGAATCTCCAGGAAATAATCAGAAAAAAACAAAAGTCAGGAGAAAGGAAAGAAATATTAACTACATTAATCAATTCTCTAAATTGTACAATCTCTTTCCCTTTCGTATTGCGTTAATAGAAGAAGCACCTTTATACACACATTGCACAATAATCTATACATCAACTACACCTATGGCTTTCGGAGAAATGTTCATGTCTGTGCGTGAGAGTTACTGTTTCATTGCTGTACAAAGACAAAAAATGTTCATCATGCTATGGAACCAAATTTGAAACAATTAGCTATGAGATCTGGCATGTTTATTGAGTTTGAAATATTTGGTGGGTCACGCCAGGGTAACTTTAAACAGATCAGCAATCTGGATAGGATGGAGTTTTTGGAAGACGTCTTCTGAAATGTTTTACTTTTAGCTCCACAAGAGTGTATACCGGTACCCCTAGAAACAGTAATGGCAGTAATGTCGGTGGAGAACAGTTCCAGGTGTGGCCTGGATGAGTGTTAGCAGGTTCTAGACTGTAGTTTGTAGTGTACTTGCATAGGGAATGCGCTAGGCTGGGTTTAGCTGCCTGCTGTCCACACAGGCATATTCACTACGCCAGACACAGCAATACCGCTCTAAGAAATCTGAACAACTACAATAATAGCCTGCTGCCGTAAATTGTCGAATAAAAAAAAAAAGAATAGTGTATGACATCTAGTGCAGTTTAGGTGAAACTGTAGCTAACTTTAAACTTTAGCCTCATAGACTATATTTGTGTAAATTATGATTTTATCCTGACTAATGCGATAAATTAATGGCACAGTGACCCGTGTATCATGTTTACCTCGACAACAACCAGGCCAGAGAGCTGCACATCATTTACAGGCATTCATTTTTCTTCTTCTGGTTGCTATAGTAACAGGAAGCAGGTCTGAATGAGGGGATCTAGCATGGACGTTGATGGTCTTTTGTATCTAGCCTAAACTGTGGGACCACTAAAGGCACTAAGGCTAGTACTTTGGCTTTCTGATTACGCCTACCAAATCACCCTGGAGCTATCCTGAGAATGTGTGGAATGATGTGTGCAGAGGTGGCATGGACGTAGGAGTGACGTAGCCTGAGCAGAGATGGTTGTTGTGGTGGTCAGCCTGTTCCATGACTGCTGTAGTCGAACACTCCCTTCTTGAAGAAGGGTGAGATGTCACACACGGCATGTTTGGAGAGCTGCAGGCCCGAGTCGTCCCCCCGCAAAGGAGAAGACGAGCAGGATGACGACAACATGATCTGGAAGAAGTTTCTCAAGTAGCGCTGAGAGAGAGAGAGAGACACAGGAAGAATATAACTGTTAGCCACAGACTCGTATAAAAAGCCAGAATAGATAAAAGAAGCGAGCTAGGTAGTCAGAGGCAACTAAAAAGCCAGCCAATCAGGTACTTGTAAAAAGAGAGCCAGCCAGCCAGTCAGATACTGGTAAAACGAGTCAGTCAGAAACTAGTAAATAAAGACCCATCCAGTAAGATACTGGTAAATAGAGAGCCAGCCAGTTATGTACTTGTAAAAAGAGAGCCAGTCAGTCAAAAACAGATAAAAAGAGAGCCAGCCAATCAGAAACAGGTAAAAAAAAAAAAAGAGAGCCAGGTGGATAGATGTATCAATGGAAAAGCAGACAGAAAAAAATAGTGGTAGAAGATTCAGAGATAAGAGGATGAAACAAAATTACTTAAAGCACCATGATACAGTATAAATGCAGTTAGCTTGAGTCATGCTACACACTCTGCCTCTTCATGAACCACTGTACTGTAATGGCTAGTTCAGCTTGCTAGGCTCAGGACATCATGATAAACTGCCATCTTACCTCCAGATGACTGCGTCTCTCAGCCACCATTCTCTCATCCCGGTTACCGAATATTTTTTTCGGAGGGAACTCCAGTGCTGCTAGCTAAAGCAAAAGAGAAGAGTGGGAGATTGGACCAACCCATTAGCTGTGTGTGTGGGGGGCGGGATTCGAATTTAGTGTGATGTTTAGCATGAGGTTACCTCTGGGTATTTCATCTTGAGGGATTTGTGCATTTCTCTGAAGCGGCTGTAGCGTCGAAACACAGTCCATGTTTCGTCCAGAACTGTGATCTGATTAAAAATTAAACATTATCTTATACTTCAGAAAGTTATGAGACTGTATTACTATGTAAGCAACAATGTTTGGAGAGAATGTACTAGAAGATGCAGTTTACATGATCATTAACCTGCTAGCCAAATTAGCCTTACTAGTCACAGACCTTGACTTCGAACTCATAATGCTCGTCCTTGCCCTGTCCCCGAAGGACGTAGCGCGGGATGCTGATCTTCACCGGATCCTTCAAGCTGTCCGGACTTGGACTTAATGGGACTGACACAAAGCGCTAAAATGAGGGAAGAGACAAAAATCATAATTGCCCTTGAAATTTATTGTGAAATTAATCTTATTTCCATACACAGGTAGTAAGATCATACCTCATACTTCTGTCTGCGTGGATCTATTGGACATGTATGATTGTTCTGTAACAAAATAATGAAATACCTCATCACACACTGCTCCAGATCCTAAGACACACTGGTTGTGCTTGGAAGAAAAATCCATATAAATTACTTTAAATGTACAAGACGTCTGTTTCCAGGCAATGTGTGTACTGCCTGGAAATCAGCACTTTAGTGCCTTCTATTAGCGTAGTCTAGTCGTTTCCATCATTCTGTGCTCTAAGCCTTTATCTGTCAGCATGTCTGCCTTTGCCAAAAAGTTTATACAGCTAGGTTTAGTGTCTAAACCCAGTTTGCTCGCTTACGACTACATTAACAGAATTAGCCCTCAGTCCTGCTGTTCAATCAGCTATCATCTGAAAACATTTCCGTGGTTTTAGGGTGAGGGTATGCTTGACACCCCCCACCCCACCCCCGGACACTAGATGATGATCAAGTAATTAAATAAGACCACTTTTGTCAATCTTTTGCATGACCTAGCTAATGACTGAGAGACGTTTTAGCGAGCTAGGATGTTTCGAAATTTCAGCCTTTTTCAAGATTTGAATACACTTAAAAACTTGGAATAAACAATTGACATAGTGATACCAAGAAGCAGAATAATCATCCCCATCATCATCTTTACCTGCTACACAGATCTCTGAGTATTAAGTGGATTCGGATCATGCAAATCATTCCCAGATACAGATCACAGTGCTGATTGGACGAGGCCTCCGCTTACCTGCTCGTTCATTCTCATACGATCTTCCTCATTCTCCTGCTGGCTTGAACTAGTCTCATTAAAAGGACTCTCAAGGACTCATTAAAAGCTTTATTTTATACACCATCTCTGCTGGAACAATTCTCATCTTTGCTACCAGAAGAGCACTGGATAAGTACCAAAGGTTTCTTGTTGGATGATTTTTTTTATGGTACCAGACCTTAGATTAATAGATGTGTGAGTGGTTTTAGTGATTCTCAGAGATTCAGCTTATTAAAATTGAACTTATTTGTAACCAGGTCTGCAGAAGTCGAACACAAAACCGATTCTCGTGTAGTGTTCGCATGCTGAAGTGTTGAACTCACAGAAGAACCAAAAGCAGGTTAAGCATTAATAGGCATTAAATGCAAAACTGCAGGTTATTTCAGAATCGGCCAAGCAGGGGCTTTTCCTGTCCAGCCAGGGGCTTCACGTGATTAGTCTGCGATGCTGCAGCTGCATAGTCCTGGTCCACCAGCAGCTGTTAATACTCTTCATTGCTGATTGGCTGCCTGTTCTGTCTTATGTTACACCAAATAGCTTATAAACACACAGTAGCGGAGTTATAGTGTGACCCCCAGGTTACTATGGCAACAGCATCTGTAAGGAGGCAGAAAAGGGCAGCTACCTGCAGCGACTCCGAGGACAGAGACAGACCGTTGTTATTGTCAGCGTTCTGCAGGTTCATCTGCCGCAGCCTCTTCTGAACTTCTTCTTCAATGTATGCTTTTAACCTAAACACAAACACACACACAAACATACATTGTAAATCTGGGAATGTTTAGGAAATCAGTGAATATGGAGAAGAGGCGGAGCTTATTGTGCTGTTTACCTGTGAAAACCATAACCTGCAGATCTATTATTCTGTATGTTACTGCAATAGTGTGTGTGAGTTTGTGTGTGTGTTAGCTAAGGGCAGTACCGGTCATCAGTGAGAGGCAGCACTGTGTTGAGGCTCTGGATGGGGCTCATAGGGCAGTTCCCCACACTGGTCTTATCATCACTGCTCACAGACAGGCTCCGCCCACTCGCCTCACTCTCACTGATCCTCTGCTTGAGCTGAGCAATTTCCCTCTCCAGCCTGACACACACAAACACACAGTGTTGATGTGGAAGTTCCAGACGCTTGATTGACAGCATGAGAATCAGGATGGTTTCACGCCACATGTAGCAACAACAAATGACCGTTGAATGTAGTATAGCAGCAGGATACGCTTGCTAGGTACGCTCAGGGGCTAGTCCTTGCTCGTTAGCCTTCACTTGTACAAGGTTAGTGGGTTGATGATGTTGCCGTAGCCATTACGATCCATATTATCTGATATTCAGTCAACTGGCCGAGTTAGCTTGATGATCTGCCTTACGATTGGTCGTTACACAAACGTGTTCCCCACTGTCGCCCCGCCCACTTTGCAGAGCAAGCTGCGACATTGTGATGATGTACACTAAATGTTCTCAAACGTGACTTGGAATTTTAGCATTTTCACATACACATAAAAACACACCTCTCCTGGTCAAGCTCGGGCACTGCAGCGCTCCGTATGCTGTTGTGTCCCAAGGAGGCCACGATGCTCCTCCTCCGAGCCTCTTCTGCCTCGGGCTCAAGGCTGAGGCTCCGGCGCAGCGCCGAGTGTCTCCTCTCGAGTCGAGCCACTGCCTGCTCCAGCGCCTCCCTCTGCTGCTTCTCCCTTGTCTCCAGGATCTCCTGCTCTTTACGCCGCACCTTCTCCTCCTGCCGCGCCACGTTGGCAGTGAACTCGTAGGTCTGCTGCAGCTGCAGGAGCTGTTCAGCGCTGGCACTGTGCTGAGACAGACGCTCCTGCTTCTCCTCCAGCTCCTTCTCTATCTGATGGAGAACGAGAGAATAAGGGGTGGAAAAAAAATCCCTTTCACACATTTAGATTTTTTTTCAATGCTGACCTGATAGAGCATCTCGTCCAGTTCCTTCTCCACCTGCTCGGGACTGCCCGCCGTCTCTTTACCCCGCACTCGCTCCAGCGCCTCCTCGGCTCGGTGCAGCTCCTCGGACACAGCGGGCAGGTGACTCTGGCACAGAGAGATCAGCTGTCGCTCTTTACACTGCAGCCTGTGTGCAGCCTGAGAGAGCTGAGCCTCCTCCTGCAGGAGTGACGAGGTGTCCTGGACTCCCCATGCCACTGTCTCACGCACCTACCACAGGAGGGGGACGGAGGGACACAGAATACAGTTCTCACTCTTTACTCTTAACAATACATTTGCTTTTGAATGCTAGTTCAGGGCTTTTGCTAGCTAGGTCAGATTTTCCCACTTTCCATCAAGAAGGCAGAAATACTTGATGTAGACTTTTAAATGTTAGCAGTTATACAGATAAAACGCATACTGATGTTTACTGAGGCATTAAACGATTGGTGCGAGACGGCATGTTGTCCTACCACTCTCTGTTTCTCCCTGTGTGCATGCTGCAGGACTCCTAGGGTGGCATGATCATTGGTCACCTCCTTCTCGAGCCGCTCCCTCTGCTGCGAGAGCCCCTCCACCAACACACCCAACTCCTGCACCTGCTCCTGTTTGAAACCCTGGTAGCGTTCCCTGGAGCTCCTCAGTACCTCCTCACCAGCGTCCTCTCCGTCCACCCGTGCTTCCTTTGCAAGCAGCAGACCCTCCCGGATCTCAGCCAGCGTTCTCTGCTCCTCCTCCAGACGCCGAGCCTCGTCTCGGCTCAGGAGCGCCGCTGCCTCCTCGCTCCGCTCCCTCAGCTGCTCCTCCAGACGGCCCACGAGAGAGAGCTGCTCCCGTTCGTGCTCCTCCAGACGTCTAGACGTGCGCACATGAAACAAACAAATTATTTTAAAAATCTAAAATTCTAAATGAGAAGTGTTTGTGTCATCTGCCTTCACCTCCTCTCCAGCTGGATTTTCACAGCCTGCTCCTCTCGTTCCCGTTTCAGACGTTCCAGCTCCCTGAAGAGCTCCGTCTGCTCGGCATGTTCTCTCCTGACCTGCACCTCCTCTTCCTCTTCCTCCTCCTCCTCTTGTTCCTCCTTTTCCTGCTCCTCCTCTTCCTCCACCTCCTCCACATGCTGCTCCAGCTGCTGCTGCCTTCTCCTCTGTTTCTGCTCCTGCTGCTCTCTGTGACGCTCCTCCTAGAAAGGGTTCAGTCTCTCTTTAGTAAAGAACTAAAACAAATCCTCCATTTCTCTTTCTGCAGCCAACTGACCAGTGTAGTTCCTGCCCTTAGCAAATACTCTAAAGCATTAAAACTCATTTTCTGCCATTGACACTTTTATAACAAAAGTAACCACAAGTAACCAGAGAGCAGTTCTCTTCTCTCCACAGTTCCCACCCCCTGATGTCACTGTAACCAATCTCTAAAGAGTTCCCACACCTAACTCCACGGTAACCAACTGGATCACAGGTCACGCCTACTCTGATGCCTCTGTGACCAATCAGAGAGCAGTGTCCACCCCTTACTCCACTCTCAACACGTCTCTCCACTGTTCCCACCCCCTAATGTTAACCAATCAGATCTCATTCATGACCCACCTTCCCCAAAAACCCACCCCCCACACCTGGAAGCGCTCCTTCTCCGCCAGCAGGTCCCTCATGCGGCTCTCGATGTCCTGGCTGCGTTTGCGCAGACTCTCCTCCTGCCTGCGGATGCGCAGCTGCACCTGCTCCGACTCCTTCCTCTGAGACTCCACTTCCTGCTGCATGCGCTCCAGCTCCGCCTTCTCACACTTCTGCTTCTCCTCCATCTCCTTTATCAGACGCCTATGGTACACACACACACACACACACACTCCATAACCACTTTAGATTCCAATGAACTTACATGTTTTTTCCACACAGCTCTTTTCATCACAAACCTTTTGAGCTCGAGCTTCTCCAGCTCTTCTCGCTGCTGCCTCTCAAACTCCAGTCTGTAAAACACGACACACTGTTAAGCGAAATCACACACACAGCATTTTTAACATGTTCAAAATAAATAAATAAATAAATAAATAGTCAGAATGAACAGTTTTACCACACTGCACAATAAACACACACACAAATGATAATCATGACCTGGTGCATACAAAGCAATGAGCATCAACACACACAGACACACACATGACATGCATCATCAGATCATTGCATGCATCATTCACAAGAACGTTTTAGTATCTATCAAAATCAGGTGTTTTTGTCTATAGATGATTTTTCTTCTCCCCCAGACGGGAAATCATGTGATCAAACAACATCCTAGAACATCCCCAGCTGAGTGAAACATTAGATGTTAGAAGTTTCATCCATAAAATCTTCAGTTGTTTGAGGCTAAATTTTTACGCTCTATGATGTACGTTAACATCCGTTCTATCAACGGTAAGTGAACGGTTTTTGACAGATACTAAAATGTCCAAAGGAAGAGAGGAATTCCCAAAACAAAAGAACAGGAAAAAAAGAACTAGTGAGTCGTTAAGATCACATCAGGAGGCGATGGACTGCATTAACGAACAAAAAGTGATACCTAACACTAGAAATGAAAGACAGCTGATGTTAGGACACTTTTAGTTTTGTTTTGTTTTGTTCTCACTAGTAGGTCTACCTGAGAAAGACTGGCCCCTTCTCTGTGTAGAGGCTGTGATCGGGGAAGTTCAAAAACACAGCATTAAACACCGCTAAACCTGTGATGCCCTTGGAAAGTAAAAAAAAAAACTGCTGCAAAAAATTCAGGCACAGATAAAGGAAACAAAACTAATTTGAGGTGTGGCTTAACGCCGGCATCTCAAACCTAACACGTCACCCGAAACGCTAACGTTAACGATCGCAGATCAAAGCTAGCAACGTCTTTCTGTCGGGTTCGGCTCACTCGTCGTTAGCGTTACGTTAGCGTATCCGGGTGACGAATGCCTTTAAATCCAGGCGCAGGCGAGGAGTACCGGGGATGAGGATCAGGGAGAGTGGCAGGGGAGAAGCAGGGACAGAGGAGGGAAGAGGAAAATCAGGGAGGAATACTAAGAAAGGAGGAAGAAATGGAGGAAGAAGAATCATACGTTACCCAGGGTTGTAGAGCATGACTGTAGAGAGGTTTTCACAGGACTTGGAGAGATCGGTCATGGAGAGACTCAGTGTGCTGAGCAGACCGCTCTGAAATAACAAAAATAATCAATTTCTAACATTATACGAGAGAGAGAGAGAGAGAGAGAGAGAGAGAGAGAGAGAGACTGACCTTCCTCTTCTCACGTAGTTTTGCTGCCTCTTTAGGATGGTTAAATCTGAACATGTTGGTTCTGCCCAGCAGGATTACAGCACCTTGGAAGAGAGATATACAATGTCCACATAAACACACCCAACCAGAAAAAACAAAACTACTGACCAGACAGATAGAAGAATGATAGACAAGACGACACTGTAAGACTGGGGTATGTCGAGATACTCTCCAGGATTTCAAGCAAGATTTGTTTTTTTCCACAGAAATTTTCCCAATCAGATTATGATTTCCACAGCGGCCGATCCATACTTCAACACCGAGGTCACCAAATGCTTGTGTTCTTATATGGTTTTAAACCCTTTTTCCCAGTACACTGGTATGCCGGAATTTGTTCCATTGACCAGCGCCATGTCACAGACTTTCTGTCAAACGAACAAGTATGTTGTTGAGAGTGTTCTCCTGTATGATGTACACATGAACACAACCAGACTAGACAAGCAAATCAAATCAGGACCGGTCTAAATGTTTACAGGTGCGTCAGGTTGTAACCGCTTATTTATGTAACCACCATCTAACACAGGAAGTGAGACAGAGCGTCTAGCTGACCTTGGTTGAGTTGGCAGGGTTCAATGATGTGAACTCCATTAACGGAGCACTGAGACTCGTTCAGGGGGATCAGCGTCACGGTGCCGTCCTGATTCTCAAACAGACAGTGCTCGCTCTCCAGGCCCAAGCCATGCAAAACTGCAGAGAGAGTGAAATAGTATCACGCTGTGATTCAATATGATACAGTTCAGTGCAGAAAGAAGTCAGTTGGTGGGTGAGATCAGCTGAGTGACATCTCTGAGGCAACAACATTCTCAATCTTTACGCTTTATTAAAAAGGGTACATGGATCCTGTGCCATCTTTTATTTTGCTTTGTGATATTTTTAATTCTGCTTGTAGAACAAAGAAAGAGCTGCTGCTTGGTCGGTTCTTTGGTTGGTTGACTGGAGGGATAAGTGACTGATCTATCTGGTGAAAAGGCAGACATTTCATTGGGTAGAAGGTTATGTTGGTCTTGTGTGGATTGGTTAGTTTGTCTAGTAATTTTTGGCCGATTTACTGGATGCTCACTGATTGGCTTCGTGTTTGGTCAAGTGATTTGTTAGATTGTTGGGTGATTGGTTGGTACTGACTTGTGTAAATGCAGTCAGTGGTTGGTTTGGTGATTTGTTGGTCGAATCATTGATCAGATGAATGTCGAGTGGTTGGTTGTTTGGTTAATATGGAGTTGTGTAAATGTGTTCAGTGGTTGGTTTGGTAATTAGTCTGGTGGAATGGTTGAGTGTTTGGGTGATTGATTGGTATGGTCTTGTGTGGTTGTTTTGGGTTGGTTCATTGGTTTGGTTTGCTGATTGGTTTGTGTCTTTATAGCGGACAGTGTGGGCTTGGTTAGTTTGAGCTTGTTTAGAGTAAGTAGTTGTTTTGTTTGGAAATTGGTTTAGCAGGGTAGAAGGCTTGGCTACCTGGTTGGTTAGTTGGTTGGATGGGTGGGGGTGTGTGTGGTTTGATGAAAAAGTTGAAATTTTGGACAGCAGTTTTTCTGTGGTGGGTTGATTTGGTCTCTTCAGCGTGTGGGTTGGTTGAGTGTACTGTCAGTTTGATTTGATGAAATCGATGGAAAGATTGTTTATTATGGTTGTGTGAGTGGTTGAAAAGGCCGATGTTTGGTTTACTGTCCTGTTCGTTAAATAACTGAGTAGTCAGTTTGGTCTATTACTGAGGCTGACCTCAGAACATAAATATAGCAAATCAATGACCAATAGAAATTTAATTCTGGTTTAAAACATAATGAAAGGGGAAAAAACATCATTAGTCCTTCCCATTGAAACAGCAGGAGCTCTGTTACTACACTAGACTGTATTTAGAGCAGAGTTCTGACCCAGACAGGCTTACCGATGTCCTGCTCATTGGTAGCGTCTTCCCGGCCTACACACGTCCTCCCCTCCTGCAACAACACACCAGATCCCAGATCAAAATAACACAAAGGTTCTGCTCCAATCTGTAACTAAAACTCCTGTATAACAGGATTAGCCTAGATTCATGAATAACATCACTTCCTAAATTCCTCATAACACAACATTCTTCCTCTACTCTGAGAGACTGGAAAGTTCCTCAGTCTACAGGCTTTCTGACCGACACTATGAGCGATCAGGGCGGGATTGAGATTTATTACTATTAATGGCTTTTAATGTAATTTGACTTTTTGTTTTAAATCGCACCTTTAAGTGGTACAGGATGATGCCGGTGCTGAGCAGGTCGTCGTCGATGCCGATGAGATGAGGAAGTTCTGAGTCCAGGATCACACCAATCCCTTCCTTCCTCAGAGCTAGAGTCTCTTCCTACCACACACACACACACACACACACAGTTTAAAAAATCTATGTCCCTCTGTGAACTGTTTATAATGAAAGCATCAGTACCTTAAGAATGTTTTGTGTTTCATTCCATTTGTTTGCCCACTCCTTCGTCAGCTCCAGCACCTGAGAACAAAACACATGAATGAATGAAAACAAGAAAGAACAAAAGCAAGCAAGCAAGCAAGCAAGCAAGCAAGCAAGAAAGAAAGAAAGAAAGAAAGAAAGAAAGAAAGAAAGAAAGAAAGAAAGAAAGAAAGAAAGAAAGAAAGAAAGAAAGAAAGAAAGAAAGAAAGAAAGAAAGAAAGAAAGAAAGAAAGGGAAATGAATGAAAACAAAAGAGCAAGTAAGCAAGAAAGGAAAGAGAAGGAAAGGAAGCAAGGAAGGAAGGAAGAAAGGAATTGGAATGGAAAAGAAAAGTTTAAATGAAATCAAGCAAGATAAAAAGAAAAGGGAACAAAAAAGAGAGGAAGGAAAAAAGCAAGGAAATGAATATAAAAAGAATAGAGAAGCAAAGCAAGAAAAAAAGAGAAAGACACAACAGAAAGAAACATGAAAAGATAAAGACAGGATGCAGATTGAGATAATGAAAGGGGTGAATGAAGAAAGACAGAGTGCAGGACCATGGTTCCGGCAGCGTGACAGATTAAAGGTGTTGTTTACCCGAGCCTCGTTCTGGTGCAGTTTCTGCTCCATACTCAGAGCCGTGGGTGAATCCAGCAGTGCGATCTGAGGAACGATAAAAAACCCTACAGCTTTGAACTGTGTGAATCTGACTCAGCGCTCTGAGAGCGAGTTCTGAAAAGGACATTGTGTTTTTATTTCTTCTTTACACAACGCCTGACCTGATTACCCTGGGCGAGCAGGGCTTTGAGGCGAGCGATCTCGGCTCGCAGCTCCCGGATCAGCCGCACGTTGGCGTCCTCGTTGATGGTGGGTTTGTTGATGATGTTTTTGGCGCGGTTCGCATAGCGCAGCGTGCTCAGGGTCTCGCCGTAGTTCACATCCGCAGGAGAGATGGCTGAGAGGAAAGCAGGGAAACTATTACACTGTCGAGCGCTTTACTGTTTTTACTGCGACACACAAATAAAATGGTTTCTTTTCTAAAGTTCAAAACCGTCAAAAGTTTTCAAATGCCTTTCTTCACACTAGGATTAAATTTCTTTTCAAAGCTAGCTAAGAATTTACATCAGAATTCTTTGTAAAGGCAAAAGTTCCTTTTCTCAGACTTCGTGACCCGAGCACTCTAGAACACCTTTCTTCTCACTGTGATCAAATTTCTTTTAAGAATTTTAGAATTCTTCGTACAGGCAAATGTTTTCTATAACCTCTCTCTATCCATTGTGATGTACAGGAGAAAAAGATTTTTCTAGAGTTTAAAGCAAATTCTAAAATGAATTCCCTTTAGCCGTAACAAAAATTCAACATTAAATTCTTGGGGAAGTCAAAACTCCCCCAGGAATTCTAAATGCTTCTGTATTTCTAGATAATTCTAGAATGAATTTCTTCTTATTGGAAAATGTTCTTTTTATAGAGTTCAAAGCTTACCCCAGAATTCTAGAATTTGGATCTGTATTTCTAGATAATTCTAGAATTAGTTCCTTTTCACTGTGATATTTATTGGAAAATATTTTCTTTTTCTGGAGTTTAAAGCTTACCCCAAAATTCTATAATTTGGGTCTGTATTTCTAGATCACTCTAGAATAAATTCCTTTTCACTGTGATATTTATTGGAAAACATGTTCTTTTTCTAGAGTTCCAAACTCCCCCAGGAATTCTAAATGCCTCTGTATTTTTGATAATTCTAGAATGAATTCCTTCTTCTCAGAAAATATGTTCTTTTTCCAGAGTCCAAAGCTTACCCAAGAATTCCAGAAGTGGATCTGTATCTCTAGATCATTCTAGACTGAATTCCTTTTCACAGTTATATTTATTGGAAAACATGTTCTTTTTCAAATCTCCCCCAGGAATTCTAACTGCCTCTGTATTTCGAGATAATTCTAGAATGAATTCATTCTTTTTGGAATACATGTTATTTTTCTAGAGTTCAATGCGTACCCAAGAATTTGAGAATTGGATCTGTATTTCTAGATCATTCTAGAATGCATTCCTTCTTGCTTTGACTCCAGCTCTGGAGTTCAAAGCTATTTAAGAATTCTAGAATGCCTCTGTATGTAGTGCGATGTTCAATGGAAAAAATTTTTTTTTCTAGAGTTCAAAGCTAGGTACGAATTGTAGAATGTCGCTCTTCTCACTGTGATGTACAGACAGATGCTGGTCAAAAACACAATCTAAATCTGATCAATAACTCCCGAGTGTCATTTCTGTGTTCAGCTACTGACTTGCGATCATGATGGTTTTGGAGTTTCCTCCCAGACTGTCTTTGAGAAGCCAGGTGAGGACAGAGTCTCTGTAAGGGACAAACACTTGCTTCTTCTTCAGGTGGCTGCTCCCTCCGTCCTGAGACATATCAGCTAGACAGAGGAGACAGACAGAGAGAGAGTTAGTCCAGACGAGCTCCAGCAGGTTAGAGAGTGACGTTCAGGAGATCAGTGCTGTTATAGATAAATTATGGTGAAGCTGAAGGGTTCAAATTCTGCCCTCACCCAGAGCAGATATGACGTTGCCGAGGGTAACCAAACTCTTGTTGATGTTGCCTCCTTCTTTAAGGCGAACGCCGGTGGCTCCTGTAGCATCGGCTCTCTCACTGCCCGCCAGATCCACCAAGTGGATCTTACTGACTGTTTCACACGGCATCTCTGCATCGAACTTAGCCTACAGAGAGAGAGAGGGGACAGAGGAGAGGGAGAGACAGATGGATACAACAACAGAGGGATAGAAATAGATATAAAAGCGATAGAGAGGGATAAACAGGGGAGAGCGATGGATAGAGAGAGGGGGGAATAAAGAGAGGAGGGATATAGAAAGAGGCAGGGATGGGGGGGTAGAGAGAGGGTTGACATAGAGAGAGATGGGGATAGAAAGTAGGCGGATCAAGGGGGGGGTAGACAGAAAAAGAAATAGGTAAACAGAGGGAGAAAGAGAGGAAGAGAAAAAGAGTGATAGAGGGACGGGGGATAGGGAGAGCAATAGAGAGATAAGGGATAGAGAGAGAAAGAAATAGATAGAGAGAGAGAGAGAGAGAGAGAGAGAGAGAGAAGGATGGATAGAGAGAGCTGGATAGTTGTAGGATGAGTGTATTATGTTTTGGGGATTTCAGTGAGCTATTTAAATTTAGCTAAATGCTACAATCACAACTCTGTTGTAACGCAGGCTAGCTAATATTAAAGCTAGTCCCTTAAACAGTGATAAAAATCTAGCTAGCCGTGTGTATCTTTAGTGTTTTCCGTCACTCAGGTGTCCGGTGTGTGTTTTTATACCTGTGTGAAGTTGATGGTGAAGATGGCGTGCGAGCGGCTGCTGGCGTCGTTCATGCCAGTGCTGGCTGTGGTGCGGTTGATGTTTCCGGCCTCCATCAGCTCCTCCACGTCGCTGTAGTTCTGAACCAGGTGCTTCGACAGGTCTGAGACAGGACAGAGCAGCAGCATGACCCTCTACATCCACACTACACCACTACAGCAGTGTAACATAAATCAATCAATAAAGTCCTACCTTCAACGTAAGGGCCGTCTTTAGGGTGCTCTCTCACTCGCAGGTTATATGTCTTAGCCAGCTTCCTCCTCAGCAGGTCCCGTACGCGCTCGTTATAGATCTCCAAATAACTAAAAATAACAAGACGTCAAAGACTTCAGTGGACGGAGGAAGAGGAAACGGATTCATGACTCTATGAATCTTCATGATTCATTCTAGATTTCTTGTTGTTATTGTTCAGGTTTAACCTGGCTCACAGTCCAGCTACTTAACATTCCTGCATCCCAATACGCACTACACACTTATACTACGCACTACATGCTCTAGCGTCTAGTGTATGAACGTAAGAAGGGTCGTATCGTCTCAAACGGAACACTAAAGTTGTTTTTTTTTAATTAACAGGAAAAAGGCGGAGTTTCCCAGTTGATGGCGAACGAACAGAAACGTTGCATGAGCTCATTAAAAGATGTTTTAAGATGTATCTCATCCACCAAAGCATCGTCAGCCCCGCCTTTATGTAAGAGCCCAAAGCTGGCAGTGTTGAGTGCATGAGGTGTTCAACATTCCACGAATGAATCAGTCTGTTATGTAGGAAGCTTCCGTTTCACAGATGATTTCTGACTTAGACGCTGACCCCTGACCCTCGTGTCACCCACCTGACTTCCGTACGGAAGGAGGCTTCGTCACGGCGGATCATGCCGGTTATCCGGGTGAACAAGCCCTCGCAAATCCTCGGGATCAATCCCACGTCTCCCTGCGGTGCAAGCACACAAAAATAAATAAATAAGTACATTTAAAAAAAAAATCTAAGGTACAGACTCTTAAAATATAGATGACAGCAAAGTTTAGCTACATTTGCATCGAGACTATAGTGCAAAACAAAATAAACAAATGTCAAATGTAAGAGACACTGTCACATTCTAGATTGGACATTTGCATATAACCAATTTACTACAAGCCTTTTCAGAAATGAAAGAAAAGCAGCATGTCATACATTTCCTCATTTATAGTCATTTAACACGAACAGCTCGTGATACCAGAAAGATCAATCTGTTTGTATTATCGGTGATATTTTACAGAAGTTCCATGAAGAGAAACATTTATACAGCTATTGTATGTTAAGTTATTTACCAGAAGAGGAACAGGTGACTTCTCTTACCTGGTTGCCCATCATGGTGTAGGACTTCCCTGAACCCGTCTGTCCGTAGGCGAAGATGCAGGCGTTGTAGCCCTCAAACGCTGCCTTGAGGACATCTGAACCCAGGTCCCTAAAGACCTAAACACACACACACATCAAGGTCCAAGCATGTTTGCTAAATAGCATATGCAAGGCATGATGCATTTCAGGATGGTTTCCAGAAGCATCAGTGTTTCCAGATAAAGTCAGGGACCTCAGTGACCTCCAGCTTGCTGCAGTTTGGTGAAATCTTTCTATCTTTGGGGGGACTTGATTGCTACATTTGCCACTGGTGATTATGATACTTTGATGTGGAAATGGCTTGACAGTGTAGTGGAGACACAGAAACACACCCAGTCTGGTGCTCCACAAGGTTCGGTTTTAAGCCCACTGTTGTTCTTTCCTTAATACCTCACGTCCTGGTCATGTAACTTACAAACAACATGATGGACAGAAAGATCTGTTTGCTTCAAAATAAGCTCTCGAATTGATCATCCTCTTCCAGGAGGAAGCTATAAATAAAACAGGAAGTGATGGAACAGGAGACAAGTGGATGAGATGAGAAGAGTATAGAATTACAAAGAAGTTATTGATACATGTTATATTTAAAAAAATCAGTTAAAGAGAAGGATGATGATTAAACAAGGATTGGGACAAAACCATAGAGAAGATGAGTGAACCTCAGTGGAGTGGAGTCCATGATTTTGGTTGTCTGGTGTAATTTGTTATGACATACCCAGGTAGCTAATATTTTCTAATATCGTTTGCTAGTATTTCTTACTAAGCCTACTCGCTACACCCAACGTGTTTGCTAATGTAGATAGAACAACACCAATATGGTCACCATGGAGACAGGAGGAATCCAATCAAGCAGCTGCACAAGACTCGGTGTCGAAGTTCAGCGCTCTTACATACCCAATGTTCTTATGCTCCTGAAGGCCAGATTATGAAGGAGATTAGTGTCAGAATTATGATTGTACACCATGTTATTCACCTCTCAGTTTGTTTTCCCCCCCTGAACACCACATTCTTCTCCAAAATCTGCGTATGTTTAGTGTTGAAGCAGGAAAATGCTGAGCTGTGTGGTTTTGTGGCACCCACAGGATCAGCGCCGAGATATGCTGACCTACATTCATACGAGGAGAGCCGCATGAAACGGTCACCACCCGAAGCTAGGAGACCGAACCGTAAGCTGATTTAGGATTCTGAGAACAAACAATCCCAGAACAGACCCTGATAAATCCAGACCGCTTTCTGCTAAAGCCACAGCGAGGATCTGATTTCATCAAGCTAATAAACGGTAATGAATGAGAGGAGCCTTTAAAAGATTCGTTGACATAATTAGCTTCTCTTGACTCTCAATCTAATGGTGTAGAATTTGTCGGTTTGAGTCAAATGTATTCACACAGCAACAAATTGAACAAACATTTAAAGTTCAGTATTACAAAAAATGAATTGTGGGCGGAGCTGTATGTGAGCACGATTTGTGAGGTCACAAACTGACTTGAATTATCGTGGAAAATATGCAAATTATTAATAAACAATGACACAAAGTTTAAGCCATAACGGGCTAGCTAGCGAATTTATCTAACGATTTACAAGCGGACGATGGCTACAGAGAAGAAAATGATGCAAATGAATTTCTTGCTGGTATCGACTCAGCTAGGCATACGAAATGGAAGGAGGTTAAGGGTGTGTCTGTAATTTGCATATTCATGAGTATTCATAGCTCCTGGTGGTATTTATGGAGGATTTTCCTAAACCATTTCCTTAACATAAAAAAAACCACATGCACATGTTTCATTATCCTCCATAACCTTCCCAGTGTGTCGTCTACACACCATTTGTTAAATATGGCTCACGTCACTCTGTGAAACAGGACAGTCCAGTTTATCAACAGGTCACAACTTGTACCTTCTGCTTGACAGATTCATAACCAGGATCATCAGCCTTGAGAAAAACCTGAAACCTGCTCATGAGGGGTGTAAGGCTCTAATAATCTTCACGAAAAATCAACTAGAAAACTATTTCACAAAGTGCACAATCATTTCTCTGTTACAGTGATCTCATATCTCCTGACAAAATATCTCATATCTCATGAGTTTGAGATGCTCTACATAACTAATGATCACTCGGGATTTTTCAGGATCTCTCAGGCTTGTTCTTAATATCTCCAGTAATAGTTCATGGTATCTAATGATAGCTCTGAGGAGCTCATGATGTTTCAGGGGAGCTCATGATTTTTCAAGGAAGTAATCACGATATCTCAGGAGAGTTCAAAATATCTCAGGACATCTCAGGATATCTCGGGACTTCCCACGTTATCTTGTGACATCTCAGGACATCTCATGATGCCTTAGGACAGTTCATAACCTCTCAAGGCAGTTTAGAACAACTCAGGAATTCTCAGGGCATCTCAAGATATCTCAGGATAGCTCAGGGCACCTTATAATCTCTCAAGACAGTTTCAGAACATCTCAAGATATCTCAAAATATCTCAGAGCATCTCAAGATATCTTGAAATATCTCAGAGCATCTCAAGATATCTTGAAATATCTCAGAACATCTTAGAACATCCCAGGGTATCTCAGATTAACTTAGAACATCTCAAGATATCTCAGACCATCACAAGATATCTCAAAACATCTCAAGACATCTCAGGAATGATTAGGTTTTGTCTATAACCAGGACAGCACAAGTTCTAGTCCATGAGTGAGACATTTAAAGATCCTAAAGACTCCAAGCTGCTGTAGTGTTTTATATGAGTAAGAATCAGAATCACACTTTACGGAGCCAACAGCTAGTAAATATTTTCCAGTATTTAATTCACCTTCTCCTGTGAGACGAAGCTGGTGCCGGTGCGGTCGCCCGAGTCGTAGGAGAAGTCGTACGTGAAGGTTTTAGTTCTCTCTCTCACCGAGTCGCCCGTCACACCATCAGGGATCTGGAGCACACGAGAAAGAAAAACAAAACAAAATCATGATCGTTTTTTTTATTTTATTTTAACTCTAAATCATGAATGTGATGAAGGTGTTCAAGCTGTTCATATTTAACCATTCAGTCTTTTTTATTATTTAATCTTTCAACCTTCTGTGTTTCTCACTTTTAAGTTGGTAATGGTCGTCTTGTTTCCTTCCATCTCTATGATGCATTGTGCTGAGAGCTCCTTCTCCCTGCGGAGGAGAAACAAAAACCATCAGATGAGTCACAGAGAGCTCATCACTCAACCACATTTCTCACTGCTGATGCTATACTAGCACTATGCCCACTAACCCCAGCACCATCATAGCATCCCTACCAGCACCACCAACACCATCCCACGCATACTATCCCCACCAACACCTTCCAGCAGCACCATCCCCACCAACCAACACTATTCCCTCCAAGACCACCAGTACCATCCCCACAATCCTCACCAGCACCATTAACGCCATCCCCACAATCACCACCAACACTATCCCCAGTAGGACCACAAACACCATCCCCACCAGCACCATCCCCACAATCCCATCCCCACCAGCACCATCCCCACAATCCCATCCCCACCAGCACCATCCCCACAATCCCATCCCCACCAGCACCATCCCCACAATCCCATCCCCACCAGCACCATCCCCACAATCCCATCTCCACCAGCATCATCCCCACAATCCCATCCCCACAATCCCATCCTCACCAGCATCATCCCCACAATCCCATCCCCACCAGCATCATCCCCACAATCCCATCCCCACCAGCATCATCCCCACAATCCCATCCCCACAATCCCATCCCCACCAGCATCATCCCCACAATCCCATCCCCACCAGCATCATCCCCACAATCCCATTCCCACCAGCATCATCCCCACAATCCCATTCCCACCAGCATCATCCCCACAATCCCATCTCCACCAGCATCATCCCCACAATCCCATCCCCACCATCCCATCCCCACCAGCATCATCCCCACCATCCCATCTCCACAATCCCATCCCCACCAGCATCATCCCCACCATCCCATCCCCACCAGCATCATCCCCACAATCCCATCCCCACCAGCATCATCTCCACAATCCCATCCTCACCAGCATCATCTCCACAATCCCATCCTCACCAGCATCATCCCCACAATCCCATCCCCACCAGCATCATCCACACCAGCACCATCCCCACAATCCCATCCCCACCAGCATCATCCACACCAGCACCATCCCCACAATCCCATCCCCACCAGCATCATCCACACCAGCACCATCCCCACAATCCCATCCCCACCAGCATCATCCACACCAGCACCATCCCCACCAGCATCATCCACACCAGCACCATCCCCACCAGCATCATCCACACCAGCACCATCCCCACAATCCCATCCCCACCAGCACCATCCCCACAATCCCATCCCCACCAGCACCATCCCCACAATCCCATCCCCACCAGCACCATCCCCACAATCCCATCCCCACCAGCACCATCCCCACAATCCCATCCCCACCAGCACCATCCCCACAATCCCATCCCCCCCCGCCCCATCCCCACAATCCCATCCCCACCAGCACCATCCCCACAATCCCATCCCCACCAGCACCATCCCCACAATCCCATCCCCACCAGCACCATCCCCACAATCCCATCCCCACCAGCACCATCCCCACAATCCCATCCCCACCATCCCATCCCCACCAGCACCATCCACACCAGCACCATCCCCACCAGCACCATCCCCTCCCCACCAGCACCATCCCCACAATCCCCTCCCCACCAGCACCATCCCCACAATCCCATCCCCACCAGCATCATCCCCACAATCCCATCCTCACCAGCATCATCCCCACAATCCCATCCCCACCAGCACCATCCCCACAATCCCATCCCCACCAGCATCATCCCCACAATCCCATCCTCACCAGCACCATCCCCACAATCTCCATCAGCACCACCAGCACCATCCCCACAATCCCCACCAGCACCATCCCACCATCCTCACCAGCCCCACCCCATCCTAATTCCACAAATGTTTCCAAAGTCCTAAAAAGCATTGCTTTAAAAAGTCTCATACACACACACACTGCCCGCACACTCCTTATCGAGCATTACACACACAGGAACTTATTTCTTTTGATTTGATTGACATCTCATTAGCTTTTATCTGTTCAGTGACTCAGCAGGAAGAAGATTGAGGTCTTTCATGAGAATAAAAACATTTTAAAAGATTTTTCTCAGCACTTCTCTCAGCTTTAAATAGAAACGAGTCAGAAATAAAAAATCACTGCTGTTGCCACATGTCTTAAAAACACCTGAGTCTGGACACAACACACACTGTAGTGTTCCCCCTGCTCTAACACACACACACACACACACACACACACACTCCTATTTGTACTTCAACTCAGGAAGAGCTGTTAATTAGCTGATTCGCTGAATCGAAGAAAGAAGGTAAGAATGTAACAAAGGATGGACACGAAGAGATAAAGAAAGAAAGAATAGAATAGAAGAAATGAAGGAAGGAAGGAGGGAAGGACAGAAGAATGAAAAGACAGACAGTAAGAATGAAAAGACAGACAGACAGACAATGAAACGACAGACAGACAGACAGACAGACAGAAAGAATGAAAAGACAGACATAAAGGAAGGAAGGAAGGAAGGAAGGAAGGAAGGAAGGAAGGAAGGACAGAATAGATGGACTGAATAAACAGTCTGACAGAGACAGACAGAAAGGAAACAAAACAAATGGGAAAGAAAGAAAGAAAGAAAGAAAGAAAGAAAGAAAGAAAGAATAAGAAAAATACAAAGAAGCAAGAAAATCAAATGATGAGAGAGAGAGAGAGAGAGAGAGAGAGAGAGAGAGAGAGAGAGAGAGAGAGAGAGAGAAAGAAACCCCAAATGAACAGTGGAAAAAATCACGACTGGGTAAAATCCCAAATGCTCCTGATGCCCTAGTCGAGTGCACTATCCTGGTCGAGAGGGAACACGGTGCACTTGTACACTACACAGAGCCCTCGGGGTAAATCTCAGGGCTACAGGGTAAAGGCTGCGAGAGGTGAAGAGAGACACCGGACTCTCACTCGCGGTCAGAATCACAAACCAGGTCTGCGTGTCGCGCGCTCACCGCTGGTTCATGGGCCGCACGCGCACCGCCACGCGCACCGATGCCATGTTCGCATCCCCGGTGTTTCTCCTCTCCTCTCCTCTCCTCTCCTCTCCTCTTCTCTTCACTTTCACCTCCTCAGAACATGACCCAGCGCCTCGGTCCTCCTCTTCATTAAAGACCCGGAAACTGCAAACTAAAATCCCAAATCCAGCTCCACTAATGTCCCGTTAAATGTCCCGTGAAGCACCGACAGGACCCGGATCTCCTCACAGCACCGTCATTACCGCGTTAGAGCTCAGATATGGAGAGAGAGATATAATGAGAGAACAGCTTCAAGTGTTATACAGCCTTTTCTCTGTTTACTGCCTGTGTGAAAGAGCCGCTTCCAAACCAAAACACACACACACACACACACACACACACACACACTCTATACCGCCACATGCCGGACAGGAGGAAGCCTCTCGGATAGGGTCCGAGTCTCAAATACAGACGTAGTGCACTAGATACGGTGTATAAGACCACTATTCTACTGCCGCAAATAAGAAATAGAAATGTAATCAAATTAAAGCGTTAAATATTAAATATGATAAATTCTTCTCTATAGGTGACACACCTGAATGAGTGTTTTATAAAAACACTATATTATTGTTTGCAAATAATAATAATAATAATATTTGAACTCTGACATTTATATTTGGCTTCTGTGGGTAAATATTCAGGGCGCGGTCCACAGGTTCCTCCACAATACACACACACACACACACACAGGAGCAGGAACCCACAGCAAAAAGCAAACTGCAGTCTGAGTGAATGAACCAAAAGCAACTGCATTTACACTCCAACACGACTCATACACACAGATCCTACACACAGACACACTGAAGAGAAAGAAATATTCTTGAGTTTCTTCGTTAAAGGGAAAGAGGTATACATACATATTTAGTAGACAAACAATTACTTGTCTAGTATCTGTATCATATTTCTATTAATATGACCCCCCCCCCCCAAAAAAAAAAGTATATATCCAAAGGCATGAAGTAAAAATATGTTTCAATAACATATTGAGGATTTCAATATTTTTGGACACCCCTGCAAATCACTGAATCCTGGTATGGTTTTTCAGGGGTTGGGCTCCGCCCCTTAATTCCAGTGAAAGGAACTCTTAATGCTTCAGCTTCATACCAAGATATTTTGGACAATTTCACGCTCTTTGTGGGAACAGTTTGGGGATGACCCCTTCCTGTTCCAACATGACTGCACACCAGTGACCAAAGCAAGGTCCATAAAGACATGGATGAGAGAGTTTGGTGTGGAGGAACTTGACTGGCCTGCACAGAATCCTATAGATCACTCAACCCTATAGAACACCTTTGGGATGAATTAGAGTGGAGACTGTGATCCAGACCTTCTCGTCCAACATCAGTTCCTGACCTCACAAAGGCGCTTCTAGAGGAATGGTCAAAAATTCCCATAAACACACTCCTAAACCTTGTGGAAAGCCTTCCCAGAAGAGTTGAAGCTGTTATAGCTGTAAAGGGGCGGGACAACTCCATATTACATTCATTTGCATGTAAAGGCAGGCATCCCTAAACATTTGGCAATATAGAGTATTTTAATGATACACTATATTAAAATTGAATAAATGTGTTAATATTACAGAAAAATAAATCAAGTTGCAGGTGTAAATGTTACAAAAAATGTGCATCTCAAACTTTAATAACTTAAATAATTTATTAAGTAAGTACATAGGTAGGGAAGGAAGTACAGTAAGAAAGCAATGAAATAGGTAAGAAAGTACATAAGTAAACAAGTAGGTAGGTGGTTTAGTAAATAAATGTGTATGTAAGCTGGTAGGTAAGTAGTCAAAGTCAAAGAAGCTTTATTGTCACTTCAACCCTATATATAACTGATGCAGTGCATGGTGAAACTAAACAATGTTCCTCCTGGATCAGAGGCGCTACATAGAATAGAAACAAAGAACAGGGTGAAGCAGACAAACATAGAACTAAACTATACTTCCAGACAAACATAGAACTAAACTATACTTCCAGACAAACACAGAACTAAACTATACTTCCAGACAAACATAGAACTAAACTATACTTCCAGACAAACACAGAACTAAACTATACTTCCAGACAAACATAGAACTAAACTATACTTCCAGACAAACACAGAACTAAACTATACTTCCAGACAAACATAGAACTAAACTATACTTCCAGACAAACACAGAACTAAACTATACTTCCAGACAAACACAGAACTAAACTATACTTCCAGACAAACATAGAACTAAACTATACTTCCAGACAAACATAGAACTAAACTATACTTCCAGACAAACACAGAACTAAACTATACTTCCAGACAAACACAGAACTAAACTATACTTCCAGACAAACATAGAACTAAACTATACTTCCAGACAAACATAGAACTAAACTATACTTCCAGACAAACATAGAACTAAACTATACTTCCAGACAAACATAGAACTAAACTATACTTCCAGGTAGGGTGTAGGCAAGTAAGTGGGTAGGTAGGTAGAAAAGGAAGTGAAGAAGTAAGAATGTAGGTAAGGAAGTAAACAAGTAAGCAGGCCAACAAACAAACAAACACGCGTAAATATAAAGTCGCTGTGTTTGGCTGGGTTGTTTGTAGTTTCAGGACTCTGCCTGTAGGGGGCACTGCACAACACATTCAGTCTTAATAAAACAAGTGCACTCTATAGACATGGGGAAATCTGCAGTATAGAGTTTATCTAAACAGAGGAAAGGTGAAGGTGTTAAAGGATAAACTTTCACTGCTGATGCGACTGGCTGTGACAAAAATTCTTATTTTTAGTAAACAAATTTTTTTATTTATTACTAACCTAGAACGTATAAAACGTCTTGTTTTAACTCGAGAGCACACAATGTAATATTTATTTTTAACTTTAGTAATAAACACACCGCACACAATAAAAACACTTTTTTTATTTATCCGACCATATTATCCTCCGCTTCCAGTTCCGCTTCTCCTTAACGAGTGACGTTGATTTTCGGCGCCACCGTTATCCTGCGAGTGACGTCAACCGCGCGCGCGTGCTTTCGGTGGTTCTCGCGCGCGCTGCAGTGCAAATAATAAAAAGTAAGGAATCCGTACATGAGGCGGTGAAGTTTTTAGATTTACGGTTTTGTGGTCAGAAACAAGCGCGTGACTCAGGATGTTTACTCCCCGCGGTGCCTCAGGCTCGGGACGCCGGCATACAGCGAGGACCGGCGGCAGGAAAAGTGTCAACACCCCGTCAGGGCTACTGTTCTCCCCACGGAGAGCTTCACTAACCCCCAGGTACACACACACATACACACACACACACACACACACACACCCCGTCAGGGCTACTGTTCTCCCCACGGAGAGCTTCACTAACCCCCAGGTACACACACACATACACACACACACACACACACCCCGTCAGGGCTACTGTTCTCCCCACGGAGAGCTTCACTAACCCCCAGGTACACACACACACCCCGTCAGGGCTACTGTTCTCCCCACGGAGAGCTTCACTAACCCCCAGGTACACACACACACCCCGTCAGGGCTACTGTTCTCCCCACGGAGAGCTTCACTAACCCCCAGGTACACACACACATACACACACACACACACCCCGTCAGGGCTACTGTTCTCCCCACGGAGAGCTTCACTAACCCCCAGGTACACACACACATACACACACACACACACACACACACCCCGTCAGGGCTACTGTTCTCCCCACGGAGAGCTTCACTAACCCCCAGGTACACACACACACACACACACACACACACACACACACACACCCCGTCAGGGCTACTGTTCTCCCCACGGAGAGCTTCACTAACCCCCAGGTACACACACACACACACACACACACACACACCCCGTCAGGGCTACTGTTCTCCCCACGGAGAGCTTCACTAACCCCCAGGTACACACACACACACACACGCCGTCAGAGCTACTGTTCTCCCCACGGAGAGCTTCACTAACCCCCAGGTACACACACACACACACACACCGTCAGAGCTACTGTTCTCCCCACGGAGAGCTTCACTAACCCCAAGGTACACACACACACACACACCGTCAGGGCTACTGTTCTCCCCACGGAGAGCTTCACTAACCCCCAGGTACACACACACACACCCCGTCAGGGCTACTGTTGTCCCCAAGGAGAGCTTCACTAACCCCCAGGTAAAGGACACACACACATACCGTCAGGGCTACTGTTGTCCCCAAGGAGAGCTTCACTAACCCCCAGGTACACACACACACACACACACACACACCGTCAGGGCTACTGTTGTCCCCATGGAGAGCTTCACTAACCCCCAGGTAAAGGACACACACACACCGTCAGGGCTACTGTTCTCCCCACGGAGAGCTTCACTAACCCCCAGGTAAAGGACACACACACCGTCAGGGCTACTGTTCTCCCCACGGAGAGCTTCACTAACCCCCAGGTAAAGGACACACACACCGTCAGGGCTACTGTTCTCCCCATGGAGAGCTTCACTAACCCCCAGGTACACACACACACACCACCAGGGCTACTGTTCTCCCCACGGAGAGCTTCACTAACCCCCAGGTACACACACACACACCGCCAGGGCTACTGTTCTCCCCACGGAGAGCTTCACTAACCCCCAGGTACACACACACACACACACACACACACCCCCAGAGAGCTTCACTAACCCCCTGAAACACACTCAACATGCTGAACACCACGCCTTTATAACTGAATGTGGACGAACTGAAGGGTCACAGGTGTTAGTTACAGAACACTGACCCTACAGTGTCTATCTATTCTAATACACACAAGCTGCCAATTTATATAATAAACCCTTCATCCAGCTGCAGTCAGTGACCTTTATATCAAAGAGCTGCCCTGTAGGTCACTTTCTAGCTCTACATTAATTACACCATTACAGAAGTGAGGTAATGAGTCGGCTCTTCTGTAGGCTAAACCATTTTTCTGTAATATGTTTGTTTCGCGCGGTTTCTCAGCTTCCTCAGAAGCAGGACCTGAGCTGTAAGGAGAATCACCCATGGTTTCTTCCACAGGGTTTTGAATTATTTCTCATGTTGTGTGTAAAGCTGTATATTATTCTACTAGTAAATTTACCACCTGTCCTCTCCATGTTCCTGTGTGTCTCTATTCCGTCATGGCTGATCGTCCCGTGCGGCGTCCTGCAGTCGGGCGACTCCCACGCGGGTGCAGAGCTGTGCCACGGTGGACTCGGACCATTTCGACGTGCAGACCTTCGGCTCATCTCTTCCTGTCAAAGTGATGGAGGCCCTGACCATGGCAGAAGGTACGAGAGCACGGCTAGTCCGTTACACCTTTCATCGTGCCATGATGTGATTCCCTAAGAGTGTGTGTGTGTGTGTGTTGGTCCCATAGCGGATGACCAGATCTCAGTGAAGGTGGAGGAATCAGGCTGGGCGTGGATGGTGTGTGGGGAGAGACTGATCATTTGGAAGATCTGTCAGACTGCAGTAGCCAAGGTGCGCCAAAGGCGGATGTTTAGAATGACTGGCGGGGCTTCCTTTTTTTGGGGGAGGGCCTGGCATGGGCAAGAGTGGTGTAAGCTACGCCATAACATAGACACAGTGGTGCTGTTAAAGATGCTGTATAACAAAATGACCAACAATAACATGAATTCAGACTAAGAAAATTAAAAAAGAGTAAATGTGGTTAAATTTGACTTTATTAAAAAATAGTAGTAAGATATGATGATTATTATAACTGATATTTGATAAAGATATAGTAAAACAAGGGGATAATACAAAATAAAAACGGCGATAATAATAGTAGTAATAATAATTATAGAAGTTTTTATTTCAGTGCCTCTCTGAAACAAACCTCACTGTGTATTGAAACCGATTTGCTCCCTGTGTGTGTGTGTGTGTGTGTGTAGCTGTCTGTGTGTAAGGACCTGCAGTTATCCCCCAGTGATTATGCCTACAGCGCTGATCTCATCTCCATCAGCTCCTCGTCTCTGCTGGAGTCAGCATCAGTGCAGGTTCTGCTCACTTAAATAATTCTACTCACATATAACACACTGCTCAATCTATACCCTGCTGTATCTGTACCCTGCAGCCTGCATCATCCCATAGTGGGATTTATTTTCTCTCTCTCTCTCTCTCGCTCTCTCTCTGGCAGTCTGTGTGTGTGTTGGCTGTGTCTCCGGATGGTCTGGCCCGGTTCTGGCCCAGTCTGGCCCATGAGGGGACGTACACAGAGACCCACGCTGATCTGGGAGGACAGCTGTGTAACTACGTGACCGCAGTCAGGGTGAGTCACAGAAAGTTTCCTTACAGAAAAACGAACAAGACCCTGTGAATGAGCTGTTACTATGACGACGGTGGGTAAGGCGGAGCACATCGAAGATAGACCTGTTCCTCTGTCAGAGTCGCTGTTATAGAAAATTGATTGACGACTCCTTGGAGTGTGCCATGAATCCGTCCTTGTCTTTGTGCTCTGTTCTCAGGGAGGCAGCTTCATCGTCTCCTCGTACCGTGGCCAGATGTTGCGGATGGGAATGGAAGCTTCCGGAAGGCTCTATCAGCGGGCGGTGCAGCAGGGACACGGGATGCTGTCTGGGATTGGACGCCGCGTCTCCAGTCTGTTCGGCCTCCGCAGCCCTCCAGCCGACACAACCGTAAGATTCTTACATATAATGATTATTATTATTATAATAATAATAATAATAATAATAATAATAATATACATGATACCAGATCCTGTTGCCATAGTAACCCTGCCCTGCTTGCTGCTTGACCTGACCTATCACTGAAATGTGTGTGTGTGTGTTCAGGTTCACAGTGTGTTGTGGGTGCCAGACACCAGCTGCCTCTACACTCTCAGCACATGTGGGTTGAATAAATGGGAGGTCGGGGACACGTCGGAGGTTCAGGTCCTGAGCTGGAACGCTTGCCCGAGCCTCTACGACAGTATCGCAGACGCCATCTGGGTGAGAGACGTGATCCGATCACGTGATCACACGTGTCTTTCTGGGAAAATGTCGTATATGATTTAGATGATCAGTGTTTGATGTGTTTGTTAACCCCAGGCGATGAGTGTGAAACCGACAAACAACATAACCCAGGATACCATTTACCCAGAGTTCACAGTCACCCAGAGAACACCTCATGAACATTTTTTTATCTGGCTGTTGATTAGCAGACCTGTATATCGTGATACGTACCGTTATTCAAGTATCAGGAGCCTGGTGTTTTTACTGTATATATCTGCATCATTATTTATGTGTGTGTGTGTGTTTCAGGGTTCTGAGAGT
The DNA here is from genome assembly GCF_019097595.1 of Hemibagrus wyckioides. Lineage (NCBI taxonomy): Eukaryota > Metazoa > Chordata > Actinopteri > Siluriformes > Bagridae > Hemibagrus > Hemibagrus wyckioides. Next base: position 18,099,765 of record NC_080735.1, on the reverse strand, counting down.
AACTATGCTGAGATGAAGGCGGGAGTACATGTGGCGTATCTGGACATGCAGCTCAGTCAGTAAGTAACTGGCTAACAGCCCAGAGTGTGGTCATGTCAAGCATAAGTCAGCTTTACCACTGAATTCCTCTCGCCACAGAGTATAGCTCCACCCTGATCATGTCCCGGTGACGGGTGACAGAGTATAGCTCCACCCTGATCATGTCCCGGTGACGGGTGACAGAGTATAGCTCCACCCTGATCATGTCCCGGTGACGGGTGACAGAGTATAGCTCCACCCTGATCATGTCCTGGTGACGGGTGACAGAGTATAGCTCCACCCTGATGAGACGTCTACATGGAACCTTTTAAGGGATCCTTAGAGGAACCAACAGAGTGATTTCCATCAGAAACAGATCCAAGACAGATCTTCTTTCCATAGGCTTAGAGCAATTAGTTAAAGAACCAATAGATTTATCTAGTTAAACTATGGACTGTTAGTAACAACGGTTCTTTAAGGGTTCTTGTTATTTTAAAAAGGGTTCTTTCTGTCTTGTAAGGTTTAAAGTGTGTACTCTACCGTATCTATTTTGGGAGTCAGAGCTGGTTTTCTCTCCTCAGCGCTGGCTTGGTGGTGCTGGCTGCAGCGTGGCATCCTGCTGATACTCCGTGTTTGGCGTATTTCTGCTTGGTCACCCTCCCAGACACCGCGATGCCCGTGACGGACGAACTCACTGTAGAGGTCACGAAGTACAACCCACCGTTTCAGGTACACTCTGATACAAATGGTGTTTTCACATGCAGCTATCATGGAGCTCAACTAGGGGCTATAAACTTGTAAACAGTATGTGTTACATCATAACTGAACCTCTCTCTCTCTGTCTTTCTGTCTGTCTGTCTCTTTCTGCCCCCCTCTTTCTCTCACTCCCCTCCCATCTCTTTGTCTTTCTATCTCTCTCTCTGCCTCTCTGTCTCTCTCTTTGTCTCTCTCTCTCTCTTTCCCCCTCTCTCTCTCTGTGTAGAGTGAGGAGGAGCTCCATAAGACAAGGTTGGTGTTGCCACAGGTGAAAAGTCCTGCAGCGTATCTATATAATGAGGAGATGGTGTACACCTGCACCACTGGTGCAGGACGCAGCGGGCTACCGGAAGAGAAGCTCACCTTTAACGCCTCTGGTATGACCCTCACAGGGACTGTATCACACACACACACACACTGTTCGCTCCATTATCCTTAGTGAGTTTTCTGGGTTTTGGTTCCTCTAGGTGACCGTGTCCGAGGTGGAGGCGTGTGTGCCGACTTGCCTGTTTTCTTCTCCCAGATGAACGGCCTGGTTGCCGTGGTACCCAGAGAGAGCGCCTCCATCTTGCCCGAGACCATGGAGGATTCTCTGTGTACCTCACTGGCCGGACCTGGACCTGAGGTGAGGATTAGCGTCTAAATTACGTCTGTAAAGATCAGAGTTCAGGTGAAGGTTTAGACACGGATCTCAACGAAATTTGAAGATGAGCATCTGATTAGGATTACAAACGAGTGAGGATTAAACCAGAATGTGAGGATGAGGATCATGCTAGGTTTCCGACTCAAATTAGACCTGCATTCCACCTTGATTAGAATTCTGACTTGAATTTGAAAATAGGGATTAAACTTGAATTCCACCCCAGAATATCAGGATGAGGATCAGACTAGAATTTGAAGGTGAGGATCGGATTCCATTCTGACTAGAATTTGGGGATTAGACATGGATTCTGACTGGAATTTGGGTATTAGACCTGGATCAGCTTGGATCAGAGGATTGGATGTTTTTGGAGGAAGAGAACAAGACCAAAATAACAGATTTGACTAGAGCTGTAGGAGTAGGATCCGATCAGAATGCCAGAATAGTAGGAATTGCACCAGACTGGTATTAGAACATTAGAATCAGACCGGAATTGGAGGATTAGGGTTTAAGAATAATTGAAATGTGCTTCTCCTTTCCTGTAGGGAACTCCGCTGGAGACACCACCTAAAACAGACACTGTAGCACAAGAGGACAAAACAAAGCTGCTGAAACAAGCCTTCCTGGAGTTCTGCCGGTGAGCACGTGCACACACACACACACACAATATTTACACACAGCTTGGTATGCCTTGATGTTGCATTCGGTGGGAAAGTTTCTCAAACCCTGAATCAGCAGTTTTCTCGTTGCCCGTAGTAACCGTGTGATGGAGGCCCAGAAGATGACGGACGAGCTCTTCCCCGATGACGGAGAGGGTGGGGCCGGAGGGGAGCTGGACGCACTGGTGACTCAGATCGACCTGGACCTGGTGGACGATTATCCCGCGTCTGACCCTCGCTGGGCCGAGTCAGTGCCTGATGGTGAGGGACAGAGAGCGAGATGTTGGGAGGAGTTTGTGTTCTCACTGTTAGTCATTAGACAATCGTTACAGAGCGTTTACTCACATTACACTCATCACGAGATGGCACTGACCGCTACGATGGCTAGCAACTGACATGAAGGTGTCGTGTATGTTAAAGGTTCACATTACCTTTGAATTATGGAAGCTACACCTTCATGTTTTGGAAGTGAAACTACAGGAGTGGGTCAAGTGGATAAAGCCAAGGAACACTGTTGCTGAGCAACTGGATACTATGATGAAATCTAGCTTAAGATTTAGTCTTTATGTAAAATGGAAAAAAGCAGGAACGTTAACATTTTCCTTGGATGTGGCAATAAATGATTCACACTAAGGCACTTAGCATGACCTGAACTGCAGTGTTCTGTGTATGACTGAGCTGTCAGGACATTTTACACATCTAATGTTGTGAATATCACATGACTGCTCCCCTTCCCCTCTTTCCAGAGAACGCTGGCTTCACTCTGACCTCGCTGATTCTGCTGCACCAGCTGGAGGACAAAATGAAAGCTCACCACTGCTTCATGGACTTCCTGCTGCAGGTCAGTCAGACTGTCGGTGAGATCCGAGTGTGAGAGGTGCGAATGATCACTGATGAGTAAATCAGCCGGATCTGCCACTGGAGGTATAAGTAATCTTCTCCCCGTCCTTCTCTCAGACCGGGCTCCTGGACCGGCTCACCTCCACGACAGTGCGCTCGTCTCCCATGGCGACGCGGCTGTTGCTATGTGAACACGCGGAGAAGCTGACGGCCGCCGTCACGCTGAAGAACCACCACAGCAAGCAGCCAGAGCTGGTGAACTCCGCCATCGTCGCCACGCTGAGGAAAACTGGTGCCAGTGTGCCCTCCAGCCTCACGCCTGCTGACGTCTTCTTCAGAGAGGTAACACACACACACACACACTTATACGGCATGTGTCTTTTGCCACAGGTTTGTCATTTTTATTTGCTTGTATCTGAAATCTTTTTTATTTAGTAAAGTGGGTTGATATCCATGCAAGTGTTCGTGTGTGTGTGTGTGTGTTCGTGTGTGTGTGTGTGTGTGTGTGTGCACGTTTTCAGGTGTCTCGGATCTCCTTGATCTTCGAGTCTCTGCTGGACGAGGAGGAGAAGTGTCTGAAGGAGAATTCCGTCACCTCGGTGAAGTGGGCTGAAGTCGTGCTCAACGTCAACATCATCATCAAGGTGAGCTCATTTGAAGGACGTTTGTAAGACAGTTCTCATTCGCCGGAGAGTCGTCGGCCATCTTGAAAATGTTTCCTTACTCAGTGTCGGCGCCTGGTAGCCCCGCCCCCTTTTGATTCCCCATTATGGAATCAAAGCCGTGAGTGTCGAGTTAATGAAGTGTCCACAGGGGAATAATTGAATCATCCAGGTTCTTGAAGTGCACTTCTCCTCCTCCTCCTCCTTCTTGGAGGTTTTAGTGTGGAGTAGAATAATATGCGATTTGTGACCTTTTTAACTCCTCCAACAGGTTTGTTGTGTTTGGATATGGAGTCGAGTGAGAACGTTAGTGCACCCTTTGGGTTAAATAACAAAATATTTAATAATAGTATACAGTATAATGATTTAAAAAAAACTTTGAGTGTGATTTGCCTTGATAGGATATCGACCTTCACAGTGTTCACGTGTTCTCTGAATACACACACACACGTTCTTATCATATCTGCATATCTTCCTTTAGATTATTTTTTTTCTGTTTTGCTAAAGAACTCGTGGGAATCCAGACTAATTGTATAATAGAGGTAATAATAGATTATAATAGAGATTATATAGAGAGGTAGGCTTATGGTGAGCTGATATTAAGTGTGTGCGTGTGTGTGTGTGTGTGTGTGTGTTTTCCTCAGGACATGCTCCAAGCAGCAGCGCAGTACAGAGAGACTAAAGCGTCTCTTTACAGAGCGGCAGAAAACACAGCTCCAGAGCCGGAGTACATCCCATGGACAGGTACGAAACATAGACTCGTACTTATACGGAATTTTCCAGGCTAGGAAAATATTTATCTAGAAATGTTTGTTGCCTTTAATTAAAAGTGGTGTGTAACCATAGTAACAAACATGCTGTAATTGCTCTAATTGAAATATCATGTGGACCATATCTTGTGTCTCTCTGTCTGTCTGTCTCTCTCTCTCTGTCTCTGCCTCTCTCTCTGCCTCTCTCTCTGCCTCTATCTCTCTTTCTCTGTGCTGCAGCCTCAGGTGGAGTGGGCGGAGTTCGTTCAGTGATCGCCCGGCAGCATGACGTGATCCTGCGCAGTGTGTATCCTCACGCTGACTCGGGACTCCGTAACGCTCTTAGCGAGCAGCTGGTGGCGCTGCTGGACTCGCTACTCGGCAGCTACGTGGCTCAGCTCACCTCACTGCGTCGCCCCGGGCAACAGGAGCGCTACAACGCCCTGGAGATGGAGTACACACAGCGCCGCTCTGAGCTGCTCACACCGCTACGTCAGTTTTGTTTCTAATTTATTATCTTTCTATTTGGTCACAAAGTAAATTCACACATAATAAAACTTTAGAATATATAAAAAGCTGCTTATTCCAGATGTGTGACTTTGGTGATCTCTGATTCACTGTGTGTGTGTGTTTCAGTGGAGCTGGGTCAGTATCAGTGGGTAGCGGCTCTGGCTGAAAAGTACTGTGATTTCGACATCCTGGTGCAGATGTGTGAGCAGACAGATAACCAGACACGCCTGCAGCACTATATGACTAAATTTGCTGACCAGGTAACATGGACACTGCACACACACCCTGCCACACCCCCACCATGCCCTGTCACACCCTCACCCCATGTTACACCCCGCCATGCCCTGTCACACCCCCACCCCATGTTACACCCCGCCATGCTCTGCCACACCCCCACCCCATGTTACACCCCGCCATGCTCTGCCACACCCCCGCCATGCCCTGTCACACCCCCACCCCATGTTACACCCCGCCATGCCCTGTCACACCCTCACCCCATGTTACACCCTGCCATGCCCTGTCACACCCCCACCCCATGTTACACCCCCGCCATGCCCTGTCACACCCCCACCCCATGTTACACCCCCGCCATGCCCTATCACACCCTCACCCCATGTTACACCCTGCCATGCCCTGTCACACCCCCACCCCCTGTTACACCCCCGCCATGCCCTGTCACACCCCCACCCCCTGTTACACCCCCCCCCTGCCCTGTCACACCCTCACCCCATGTTACACCCCGCCATGCCCTGTCACACCCTCACCCCATGTTACACCCCCGCCATGCCCTGTCACACCCTCACCCCATGTTACACCCCCGCCATGCCCTGTCACACCCTCACCCCATGTTACACCCCGCCATGCTCTGCCACACCCCCGCCATGCCCTGTCACACCCCCACCCCATGTTACACCCCGCCATGCTCTGCCACACCCCCGCCCCATGTTACACCCCCGCCATGCCCTGTCACACCCTCACCCCATGTTACACCCCCGCCATGCCCTGTCACACCCTCTGCCTCCTCACACAGTGTCACACCTTCTTGCTCCATGTTATATCCCCATGCCCCATCACAGTGTCACGCTCTACCCGACTCTGTCTCACACATTCACACGCTCTCACTCCATCACACTTTTTTATCTTCATCTCATCCTGTCTCTCTCTCTCTCTCAAACACACACACACCATGCCATACCTTATCACCTGTATCAGATTAGATTGATTTAGATTAAATTTTATTGTAGAGAAGGAACGCTTGCTTGCAGAACTGAACAAAACAGGGTTCTAGAGTCAGGTTCTAGAGTACTCACATGTTCCTGTACCTTTTGATAAAGCTAAATATACCTTGTGACGAAGCTTTCCCTTTTGATAAGCGCACATGTCTGTAAAGGTATAAGATTTGTGTCCTGTGTGCGTTTCCTGTAGAACTTTGCGGACTTCCTGTTCCGCTGGTACATGGAGAAGGGGAAGAGAGGGAAGCTGCTGTCTCAGCCCATCGCTCAGCACCAGCAACTCGCCAGCTTCCTGCAGGCCCACGAACACCTGAGCTGGCTGCACCATATCCACGTGCAGGACTTCCAGAGTGTACGACACACACACACACACACACAGGTTATGCTGTGCACTGACGTTACTGAATTCTGAATCCTGATTGGTCAGAAGATATTGATTCATTTTCTGATTCGACTCAGAGGTTTACATTGACACTCGTTCTAATACCTTACTGTTTCTACAGCAATGGCTCAACTGTTAAAATTTAAGCCTCTGTGTGTGTGTGTGTGTGTGTGTGTGTCCCCTCACTGCAGGCCCACAACACTCTGTACAGCCAGGCTAACACTGAGACACGCTACTTCAGCAAGAAGAAAACTCTGCTAGCGCTGAGCAAACTCGCGGCTCTGGCCTCGGACATGCCTGAACCGCTGCAGCGCAAGCAGGTCAACGGTCAGTCGCTCACACGCCGTCACATCCTCTTCATTATAGCAAGAAATACATGCAAAATTTTGTGCACCCTCATCTACAGGTTCATCATGGTTGCACACTCAGTTTAACTTCTTTTGTTGATACGACTCTCATTCTGGTGTGTGTGTGTGTGTTTGTAGATATTGTGGAGCAAGAGCGCTTCCTCCTCCATCAGGAGACTCTTCCCAAACAGCTGCTGGAGGACAAGCAGCAGAAACCAGACACCATGCCTCTATTGAGTGCTCATAACCTTATTAATGTAAACACACACACTCACTCGCACTTACACACACACTCACACACTCATTCACTCACACTTACACACACACACACACACACACACACACACACACAGACTTGTCACCTCAGTCAGCTTAGTGATTTTAAATACACAGTCTACATCAGCACCAGACTCTGCAAGGGGGCGTGGCCTAAACGCTGAAGGCGTTAGTATGTTAGTGATTTGCTTGATAATATATTCTGTGTATTTAAACCTGTGTGTGTGTGTGTGTGTGTGTGTGTGTGTGTGTGTAGCTGTATATATGTGATGAGAATCGTGGAGCCAATGAGTACGACTTCAAGAAAGCCCTCGACCTGCTGGAGTACATCGACAAGGTAACATGTTTAAGTGTGTGTGTGTGAGAGAGAGAGAGAGAGAGAGAGAGAGACACACACACCTAAAACTGTAGGTCTAAAGGTGTAAACTATTTTCTCGTGTCTGTAGGAAGACGCTGTGGATATTACGGCTCTGAAGTGTGCGATTCTCAGCAAAGCCTTGAAGAAAGACTGGAAAGAGAAGTAAGACCCGTCTCTCTCTGTTTGTCTCATGGTCTCTCACTCTCTCCCTTTGTTTCTCTGTCTGTCTGTCTCTCTCCATTTCTCTGTCTGTCTCTCTCTCTCTCTCTGTCTGTCTGTCTCTCCATTTCTCTATCTGTCTGTCTCACTCTCTCTCTCTCTCTCTCTCTCTCTCTCTCTCTCCTTTTCTGTCTCTCTCTCTCTCCATTTCTCTGTCTGTTGCACTGTCTCTCTTTCCTTTCTCCATTTGTCCCCCCCCCCCAAGCTGTGAGTGTGATTGATTAGAGTTGATCAGTATTGATGTGTATTGATCATTGGGGGTTAGTATTGATGTGTATTGGTGTGCCTGGATGAATGATGATGTTTCTTGGTGTGTGTGTGTGTGTGACAGTTGGTCAGACTCAGATGGCAGTGATGATCCTCTGGAAGCAGCTAAAGACAGCATCTTTGTTAAAATTCTCCAGAAACTCATTCATGAAGGTAGCGTCCAGGTTTCCGTCCACTCTACAGACATAACGGAGATCTAATAAAAATGCTGTGAAGTTAAGTGTGTGTGTGTGTGTGTGTGTGTGTGGTTCCAGGTGTTTCTCTGCAGGAGTATCTGCCCGATGTGAAGGAGCTGCTGCAGGTGGACGAGTTGTTCGCTCTGAAATCGAAACCCTTCTTCGAGTTCTTACTGAGAGCGAACTATGAGCACTTCGTCCAGTCACAGATGTGACCTGAAGTTCCTGACCTCTTCTCTCCTCTACACTTTTCTACTCTCCTCTACTTAACACTTCTGATGATGTTCTCTCCATGTGAGGGTTTTTTGAATAAATGATGTATTTGTGTATCACGCAGGTGTGTTCTCTCTGAGTCATAATACACCTCAAAGCCTGCAAGGTGGATATCAGTACTCTGTGTGTGTGGGTGTGTTTGTGTGTGCGTGTGTGTGTGTGAGTGAGGGAGTGAGTGTGTGAGAGTGAGGGAGTGTGTGTGTGTGAGTGAGGGAGTGTGTGTGAGTGTATGAGTGTGAGAGTAAGGGAGTGTGTGTGTGAGAGTAAGGGAGTGTGTGTGAGAGTAAGGGAGTGTGTGTGTGAGAGTGAGGGAGTGTGTGTGAGAGTGAGGGAGTGTGTGTGAGTGTATGAGTGTGAGAGTAAGGGAGTGTGAGTGAGAGTGAGGGAGTGTGTGTGTGAGAGTAAGGGAGTGTGAGTGAGGGAGTGTGTGTGTGAGAGTGAGGGAGTGTGTGAGAGTGAGGGAGTGTGTGTGAGAGTGTAGCTGGAGATCTCTGTAATGTAAAGATCTAAATGAAAATGGAAGTCTATATTTCTCTCCCCTCCTGCTGGTGCAAAACAGAAACCTAATACTTAACACTCCCTTGTGCTTACTCATCCCCCTACACGTGTGTTTGCGGCAGCAGCTGATCTCTTCTCAGTAGGTAAAGGACAGCAGATGTCTTCACACACACACACACACCCCAGTGTCTCTGTCCTTCCCTATAAATAGTGCAGGAGGGTTTAAATCCGGCGCCTGTATGATGAGCAGAGCTCTGCGGAGCGACTGCCCTCACCCTATATGGGGCTGTACACGGGGAGGTCAGTCACACGGGGAGGTCCTGGGCTCTGCCGTCGCACCGAGCAGGACGCTATCAGACGGAGCGCAGCTGATTAAAACAGGTGGAATTCCTGCTGGGGGGGTGGAGTAGAAAAAGACAGAACTTTAATCTGGAGATACTCGTAAATTCCCACAATCCCCTGTATAGAGAGGATGCTGAGCGTCTCGTACACACATCCACTGTCTGTTAGCTTGTTATTCACTGCAGTGCTGAATTTAAAAGAAAACAAGTGACCGTTTAAGTGAAGATTCATCCACAAAAAATAAATAAAATAAAGGCCTACAGATTAAACAGTGACAAGATTCTGAATGTAGTGGTTCCTGCTGAATCTGACCGAGAAGCTCAAGATTCAAATAAAACTTTGTTTAAACCTTGTATGAGTTAAATGAAATTCCCACTTATTAAGAGTGTGACTGATGATGAATGGAGTGATGAGGACCTTCTCCTCCTGAGGAAAACCTCCCTGAGGAAGAAACCTTGAGAGGAACCAGGCTCAGAAGGGAACCTCATCCTCATCTGGGTGACACTGGAGACTAGATAATGTCCTTTCTACAACAGCAACCACGAGCCCATGAGGAACTATGAGGTCAGTGTAGTTTCTGAGGTCATTATAGACACTAATTCCTGGCTGTCGGAAGCTGACTGATGTAACGGCAGATCTCTGATGGTGTGAAAGTCTCCAATCCTTCCGGTTTCTGTGTAGAACTCGACACTGTTTTCTAATTAGAATGCATTTAGCAAGATAAAATAAATTCCTCTCGGGTTGTGTGGCTTCAATCTGATGACAATTCTTCTAGAAGAAGTGTATGAAGGTCCAGGATTCCACCAGATGTCGTCTATGCATGGGTTGGTATTGAATTGGTGCGAGTAGAGTATAAGTAAATAAATAGAGTATAAGTTACTGAATGACAGTTTGTTGCTGTTATAATGCAGTGTGAGGGTTCAAGAGCTATGAAACACGGATTAAAGAAATATGGGGAAAAATGAGGGTGTAAGAGGAATAAAGCGTTCCAGGATGTTCTGTTATAGGAAAACAATCAGGGAGAAAGCGTGTGTGAAGCACATCTCCGTGTGTTTTAGTTTTAATTTAATGCCATTTTAAGCATATATACATTGGCTTTTGTCTAGAAAATATCCCTACTCCTGTCCAGTGTTTGGATCAAAGATATTTAAGGTGCAGCGTCCAGAGCTGCCATCTGATCCAGACTCTTGTCCTTAACCAAAGTTGGAGTCCATTGATCAGGTCAGGGACACTTCCCAGACATGACACACCAGACCCCCGAGTCGTCCATACACGGATACGGCCCACCACACACACACTCACACACACACACTTGGTATACAGTCTCCGGAGCGCCATTTATGGCCCGGCGCGCGCGCTCCTATACGCACCGCGACGGCTGTTCCGAGCGCGCGGCCTCCTCAAAGACCCCAAATATGGACGCGGGGATTCCTGTGAGATACGCGCACATTCCTGACAGCCGGAGGCGGGGGCACGGAGGAGCGCGGGGGGTATAAGAGCAGCCAGGCTCGCTGCCTCACTGTAGCTGGATCTAGAGCCCAAGGCGCCCTCGAGCTTCTTTCTACAGCGGGAACGAGCACAGGTAAGAACCGGGAGCGCGCACCAGCTTAGCCAAGCAGACGGACTACTCTGACGCCGCAGTTCAGGACTGGATTATAATTCTTTATTTTTCTTTATGGAAATGAAAGATAGAATTTTCAATGGACTCTAGTAAAAATCTTTTACCTTCTCTAAATATTGATTAAACTTCTCTTTTTAGAGGAAAGAAGTACATATTATTTTAAAACAAACAAAAAGAGGCAAAATGGAACTTTTATTTGCTTATTGAGGATATGGTTAGATTTCGTGTGTGTGCGCGCGCGCGCGCGGGCACGCTCCATTCCTTATCGTATGCTTCTCTTACAGAAACCACTTCAACATGTGTGACGACGAAGAGACCACCGCCCTGGTGTGCGATAACGGTTCCGGTCTGGTGAAGGCTGGTTTCGCCGGAGATGATGCCCCCAGAGCCGTCTTCCCCTCCATCGTCGGCCGCCCTCGTCACCAGGTAGGTCCCCGGGATGTTAGACAAATCTCTAGTCACTGTATTATAATTTCCGTCTCCCCCTGGTGGCCGTGTGGAGGCGGTTCCACGAACCACCCCCCACCCCCACCACCCCTAGTGGATCTACAAGTGTCCGACAACATACACACGTAGATTAAAATACTGTTCATAACATAATAATAATAATGAACATTGTTGTACGCATATGTCCAAAATAATTCATTTCATTGGTAATTTCTTTAAACAGACAGTGTTTAGTGCTTCAGCTCCCCTTATTTCCGGCACAGTGGACTGATCTGTTTCTACAGAAACATCTAACGGAATTCTCAGGCTTCGTTTAAAAAGCTCTAACAACATGGCGGTCTTGATGTTTTGTTTTTGCGAATAGAACATCTCGTCATCTTGCGTCCAAACCTGCGAACTAAATCCTAACGATTCCGGTTATATCATTTATTTAGGTAACAGTTAGGAAACTAGGACAATGGAAAACTGTACTGTAAAATAATGTATTGTGATATCCATATCATAGCACTCACCACAGAGCTAATAAAGTCTCATAAAACATAATTACCCATAGTGTCACCTGCTGACGTAACTACTTTTATTCATTTTCTGAAGTTTTCTTCACTAAATGAGCCGCAAATTGTTCACTTGTTAGTTCACTTGAGCCATAAATTGTTAAATGCTCTTGTAAAACTGATAGCAAGTGCAATTTGTAGTTTCCAAACATCAAATATCTGGGCATTCTCATTGTTCCAATTTCATAACCAAATGCTAACTATCAGTCCTTCACCTCACAACCCCGGAGAGTTTATTCCACACTTTCCACAGTACCGACGCCCCCAGAGTTAGCAAATACAACTTAGCATGTCTGCTAATAAATTCAGATGCATTACATCTCACTGCATTTCTTGTTTCTCTACAGGGTGTCATGGTCGGTATGGGTCAGAAAGACTCCTATGTGGGAGACGAGGCCCAGAGCAAGAGAGGTATCCTGACTCTGAAGTACCCCATCGAGCACGGCATCATCACCAACTGGGATGATATGGAGAAGATCTGGCATCACACCTTCTACAACGAGCTGCGTGTGGCCCCTGAGGAGCACCCCACCCTACTCACAGAGGCCCCCCTGAACCCCAAGGCCAACCGTGAGAAGATGACCCAGATCATGTTCGAGACCTTCAACGTCCCCGCCATGTACGTGGCCATCCAGGCCGTGCTGTCCCTCTACGCCTCCGGCCGTACCACCGGTGAGGATCATAACCACATTTATTTAATCATTAGCTTGAGTTAAGAGCATTCATTGGGACACTTTAGTGTAGGATACTTACTGAACAATGAATGTCCCTGGCATTTTGGAGCAATATTTAATATATATATATATATATATATATATATATATATATATATATATATATATATATATATATATATATATATAAATTTATATATATATATATATATATATATAAATAATTTATTAGCAAAAATGTCAAATATAGACACAATATTTAAGAACAGATAAGGGTTATTTGTTTCCTAAAGCTGTTGTACTCAGAACTCTCTAATAAGGAAACTGTATTTTAAAGTTATACATGGCATCTTTTAGGTTTCTCTTAAAAAAACAACCTGAAGTACTTCTAAGGTTTTCAAATGTTATTAAAATAAAGTCTTTTAGCTCTGAACCCATAAGCCTGTCCCTGAGCAAGAAAGTAAAAAGAACACAGGGGGGTTCAAGGGACTTTGTTGGGAGAAATTAAAGCTTGTTCATTTTCCCTGCACTTCACCTTGCTGGAAGCAGAGGGTGCCAAAGAGTGCTAAAATTGTGAACCAAACTAAAAAGTTTAATGCATGTGCTCTGACCCTGTGCTTGTTGACCCTGTTCAGGTATCGTGCTGGACTCTGGTGATGGTGTGACACACAACGTGCCCATCTATGAGGGTTACGCTTTGCCCCACGCCATCATGCGTCTGGATCTGGCCGGTCGTGATCTGACTGACTACCTGATGAAGATCCTGACCGAGCGTGGCTACTCTTTCGTCACCACTGGTTCGTGTCGCATCTGATATCTCGTTAAATATCATTTCCGGGTGCAGGTCTAATTTAGAGATGTTTCAAAAAAAATGTTTCATTCATTCCAGCTGAGCGTGAGATCGTTCGTGACATCAAGGAGAAGCTGTGCTACGTCGCCCTGGACTTTGAGAACGAGATGGCCACCGCCGCCTCCTCCTCCTCCCTCGAGAAGAGCTACGAGCTTCCCGATGGTCAGGTGATCACCATTGGTAATGAACGTTTCCGCTGCCCAGAGACCCTCTTCCAGCCTTCCTTCATCGGTACGTACCAGAACAAACTTTCTTCTTAAATCTTTCTTTCTGGATTTTCTCGCCAGTCTGTTAAAAGCTGTTCTCCACCTGCAGGCATGGAGTCCGCTGGCATCCATGAGACCGCCTACAACAGCATCATGAAGTGTGACATTGACATCAGGAAGGACCTGTACGCCAACAACGTCCTGTCTGGTGGCACCACCATGTACCCCGGTATCGCTGACCGTATGCAGAAGGAGATCACTGCTCTGGCCCCCAGCACAATGAAGATCAAGGTATCAGACTAAATTTTTTAATCAGTCATAGTCAATATCATTATCAATCCTTATATCAGAAGTATTTGACTAAAATTTTCAAAATTCCTTGCTTACAAAAGTCGAGTTAAGAGAACAACATGACTTGAACGGCGATGATCTTAACTATTAACTGTCTTCATGGCTATAAATACAACACAACAATTGATCTTTTAACTAGCGCCATGTACACAAATCCAGTTGTCTTTAAACGTTCCGTTTTCATCATTTCACTTATTAGACCAATAAGACCTGAGAGGGTAAATTACAACTCTTCCCTTTCTCCATGAGCTACCAGCTGAATAATTTACACAAAACCATTTGATCGGAGCAACAAGCCACCACAGAGAATCTGCTACAGGTGTGGCTGAGAACTGAAAGCAGTTTGTGATCAGTCAACAATCAGACATTACGTTGTCCTTTTATTTCTTCCAAACAATAATACAACACAATTACGGGTTTCTTCCATTACATAGAATGTAACACAGGGAGTTCTCCTTTCACGAATACACAACATGTTTTTCATTCCTTCTTCTGCTACACTGTTGAGTGATCAGCTGAAATAGTCTGCATCCAGTCCGCAGTTCTGCTCTTTATCCATTATATCAAATGTTAGAACATCCTGTTCAGGTACACTAGAAAACCCTTAAAGATCTACGCTATTCACAATTCCTCATTCAGAAGATTACTTGATCTTACTGGATCTGGAAAATCTATAAAGGGGATGAACAGAAAGACCCTTTATTTAAGAGTGTAAAGCCTTTAGGTTTAACTGCACACAGAATAAGTGACTCCATTTTAAACTGCAGCCATGTAAAAACTGTGGATTTGACTTAGCGGTATAATCTTTATACCTATTTGTTACTAATGAACCTGTGTTACGTGCTGGAAACTCATCTTTTTATTTCTCTACTCTCTCCAGATCATCGCTCCTCCTGAGCGTAAGTACTCCGTCTGGATCGGTGGCTCCATCCTGGCTTCCCTGTCCACCTTCCAGCAGATGTGGATCAGCAAGCAGGAGTACGACGAGGCCGGCCCCAGCATCGTCCACCGCAAGTGCTTCTAAGTTCCCAGCCTCTCCTGGACCAAGCTCTCGCTCGGGAACTCGCCGACCTCGAGTTTTTGAGTTGTTATTATTTCATAACAGCATCTCCTTTCCCCCTACTTTACAAACAGATCGACATCAAGAAACGTAGGGAGTAAAAACAAGGACTCATGTTCCCTCTGTTGTATGGAGATGATTTACTGAAGACTGTAACGTTGTTTTTATTTATGTGAAGGAAACCACGTTAGTGCCAAAACAATTCTGGGTTCTGGAACCAATTGTCAGCGTCATTAAGCTATGCTATAGCAGCATGTAACTGTGAGATGGAAAAGCCACAACAAGGCATCAGGCATCAGCTTTTGTCAACACAGCTTCCCTTTTAAACCACTGTACTGTACATCTGATTGCCTCCAGTGCCTTTTCCTCTTCTGTCTTTGTATTTTTTTCCTTTCTTATTATTGTTCTCAACCCAGTGATCAACTGAATAGCAAAAAATTCAATATAAAATATTTATTTTTGAACATGTTTGTTCTTGTGGTTGCTTTCTTTCCTGCTCAGTCTGCTTTCTGTAGATTTGTATTCACATGACAAAAACACACTCAAGCTTTAAAAACTTTGCTCTGCAGATGAAACGAACACAGACATCACAGAGATCTTCTTCTCCTTCTTTGGTCTTTTCCCTTCAGGGGTCTCCACAGCGATCTCCCTCCACTTATCCCTATCTTCTGCATCCTCAACACTTGCACCCACTAGCTTCATATCCTCATTTATTCCATCCATATACCTCCTCTTTGGCCTTCCTCTTTGCCTCCTGCCTGGCAGCTCCATGTCCAACATTCTCCTACTAATATACTCACTCTCCCTCCTCTGGACATGTCCATACCATCTTAATCTGTCCTCCCTAACTTTGTCCCCCAAACGTCCAACATGAGCCATCCCTCTGATGTACTCGTTCCTAGTCCTGTCCAACCGTGTCCCTCCCAAAGAGAACCTCAACATCTTCAGCTCTGCTACCTCCAGCTCTGACTCCTGTCTCTTCCTCAGTGACACTGCCTCTAATCCATACAGCATGGCCGGTCTCACCACTGTCCTGTACGATCACAGACATGATAATAATGATAATAATCGTATCAGAATGAATAAAGAAAAAATCTAACTGGGTTGTAAAGACTTAATCTGTTAATTAATCGCCTAATTACTGTGTGACACCGGAGATGATCATTATACAGCGGGTAGGATCACAATGACATGATGCTCATTTAGAAACCAGCATAATCACCTGCCTAAAACTGTTCATTTGATATGATTTTGCATTGTTTTTTGCACGTGCATTATCAGGTGTAAAGTGAAAGATGTGCGCGTTCACGCACAAAATAAAAAACAAAAATCGACAGCGCGCGCTCATGTTTACTCTGCTTCGCGTTACTCTACACTCGCGCATGCGCACAGTGAATCAGCCAGGGCGCGACATCCTCCTCCTCCTGCTGCTGCTGATGATAATGAAGATGGCACTGTAAATACTCCCTGACCTCATTTCCCTACCTGTTCGCTTAATGCAAAAAAAAAAAAAAAACTTCTCATAAATCTCAGAAATCCCGAGCTGTTTTCTGTTTCTGTGCGCGTGAGGTTGTGACGCGGAGAGGCTTGTTTTCATCCTGCTTTAGTCTCGGAGTTTAAAAGACGCCAGAGAGGTAAGAGCTCAGCTGTGTACATCCTCAGGACAAGTAATGAAGACATGGAACCAGCAGAAATCCAGCACGTTCTCTATATGTTCTCCACAGGCTCCCTACACGCTTCTCCAGCGCGCGTGCAAGGATTAAGGGGCAATCAGTGCACATCTACTTCAACATCAACAAGCGAATAATAAACTAATAATCTAATTACGCATGCATGAATACTTCCCACGGCGTCTGGGATTTCACTACGAGAGCCACAGTAACACGAGAACAGAAAACTGTCACTGACCGTGGAAACGGCGGTGGATGTATTATGTAAGACATAATAAATAAATAATCAGTGGAGCGCGCGCGGGTTTGTGCTGCAGAGGAACTGGAACGACGGGGTTGAATTAGATCCTAGTGTCCAGATCTGAACCTCGTTCCCGGTACCTGTGCAAGGGGTTGCTCGCTTGCTGTCAAATCCAGCCCCGATGACGAGCACCAGCGACAACGCGGCCACGAAGAAGATCCGCTCGGAGTACATGAAGAAGTTCCGCGAGCCGAAATGGGAGACCTTCACCAAATGCTACCAGGACTCGGTGAAGTACAGACTGAGCCGCCGGCTGATGGAGCACACGCACCGGCCGCTGTTCGGGGACGGCTGGGACAGCGGATCAGACTCCAGCGGCAGGTCCAGCCCCAGGGTCAGAGGGGTGACCGAGTCCTCAAACCCGCATCCGTCCTCTTCCGAGAGCGCAGACGTGCCTCGGGTGAACGCGGACACGGACACCGCCGAGCACGAGCACAACTCACTTCCTCTAGGTAGGTACCCCAATCACCTGGAGAGCAAAACATTTCCACCAAGACGGTATAGATTATACTGAAACCAAATGTCATGACTGATTTAAGCTTCATCACTCAGTCACAAGTAGCTTTTCCTTAACTCTGGGCTTAGTGGTTAGCACTGTTGCCTCACAGAAAGAAGGTCCTGGGTTCGAACAGGGAGGGGCCTTTCTGTGTGGAGTTTGCATGTTCTCCCCGTGCCTGTGTGGGTTTACTCCGGGTACTCTGGTTTCCTCCCACAGTCCAAAAACATGTACATTATGTTGATTGGTAATTCTAAATTGCCCATAGGAGTGTGTGTGAGTGTGTGTGGTTGTCTGTCTATATGTGTGGCCCTGTGATGAACTGGTGACCTGTCCAGGGTGTACCCCTGTCTTTCACCCAATGTGTGCTGGGATAGTCTCCAGCAGATCCCCGTGATCCTGATTAGGAATAAAGCGGGTATAGAAAATGGATAATGAAATCTTTAGCCTTATTACTCAAAACGATACTTTTGACATTATCATCTGAGCGACAAGGAAGAGTACAGATTAATCATTTTATTCCTGAGAATGATTCACAGATCAGATCAACTTCACCGGTCCCTAAAGGAAATGTTCATTCCAACTTGCTCAAGAAAATATAAATAACAATGAACAGATCTGATAGGTAGTATACAGCGGAGTCCAAAAGTCTGAGACCAGAGTGAAAATCTGGAAATATTGAGGAAATGTTTTAATTTTTCAGAACGATAGAAAGTACATCATGACTATTGTTATTATTCGAGACATTGCAGTATTTCTGGGCCGCAATTTAAACGTGCAAATAATGCGACATTGAACAGTTTAACTTCTTCTGTACAAAAGGTCAGATTTTCCTCGTGTCTTATCCTTACCAATGAAGCATGAGTTCAAGCGAGAGGTCGATGGTGTTGATCTAAAAATGGAACATCAACTTTTACACAGGTGGGTGGAGGGTGGAGTCTGTTGCTCGACTACACACTGTCATTATAGTGAAAACTGTTAATATGATAAAACAATTCGAATATTAAATAATGAAAAGCTTTGCGTTAAAATGAAAAACAAATGCCTTTTTGCACCTCCCTTTCTTCATGTGTTCAATACTTTTTTCCCTGTATCCTTTCACATTACTACACATAACTTAATTTATGGACATCTATGGTTTGATTTCTTTTCTTAGCATGCGTGGATTGCATGGGTTGTTACCAACATCTGGAGGTCAAAAGCACCTTTAGAAAAATATTTCCTGAGAAAATGGCGACATGTTCAATACTTATTTACAGCATTTAATTCTTTACTCACAGAGGAACTTTTTTTAAAAAAAAGAAATTTTTGACCCAGATTATAAAAACATAATGTCCCCTCTGTGATATAACCTACGTTGGACAGAAGCTGGGTCTCGGAGTTCTTTAAAATAAGCCTTGTGCTCCTTCGGGACTAAAAATCAGCTGTGAAGTTTTAAAGGTGTCCAGGTTTCTGGTCCTCAGCTGAACTTCGTCCTGGTTAATGATGGAGAAGAGTGGAGCTGTTACCTGGATGCCTCATGGGATTCCTTTTCAAATGATTTTTGATGTAGTTATGGCTTTAATTCTCAGTGATTAAATGATGAGTTAGCCATGTGGTTGTAGGATGTAGGTAAGAATAAAAATAAAGAGTTTCCTTGCAGATGTTTCGTATTTCTGTGTTTTACGCATCATAAAGCTCATAAAGAAATATTACTGAATGTGTATGATCAGCACAGGGTTTCCATTATTTGCTGAACTGCATGAGTTTAGTCTCTGTCTTTTTATATAAATCCCAGAGAATGGATACCAGCACGTCACAGCTAACGGGCCATCGGAGCTCCCGCTGAGACAGAGACACAGAGCTCCTCGTTCTGAACCCAGTCTCCCTCAGCGTGAACTCGACACAGATGAATCCACCGACTCCACATTGAGAAAACCGACCCGAGCCAAGAGCCAGCCGCCGGCCGGCGCTGCAGAGAAAACCTCCAACCGGGACAACAGACGCTCGAATATCCGTTACGACTGGGCCGAGAGGAGCGTGGAGGCCAGGGAGAGGAGGAGGCTCAACATGAAAGGCTCAGCGTCTGCTGGAGAGGTGAGTTAAGTACCGATCTCAACCTGTGTACACAAAGCAAGACTGTGGCTTTCAACATTCAGTGGAAAAAACAGAAAATTCAATAGCAAACATTTCCACATGGGATCACACAACATGACCTCACTTCCTTTCTCCTGTCCATGTCCCTGAATCCATTCCAGGTGATGTGTCCCTTTAAAAATCTCTGTTCAGTGAAGCATCCAGAGGTACCAGACGTACTGGATGTCACAGCTCTACCGGCCACATGCTGCTAAATTATTCAGGCTGAGCCCAGGTCGAGTCGGGTATCTGAAGCGTCCCATTCGCTTAATTAGCACATGGGAAATGCAGCAGGAACAAAAAGAAGTTTCACTTGTGGCTGCAGAAAGTCCTGAGTAAAGACACACAGATATATGAGAATTTGTTACAATAGCTGATATTTACACACAACTTTACATTATAGAATTGAATCTATCCACAAGGTGGTACAGAAACTAGGAAACTAGCTTGAGTTTGTCCCAGTACACAGTGAGTGGGATTTCAGCACCAGAGTCTCAGTTTGCGTCTGGATTGTCAAGTTCTCAGTCATTAATCTAACAGCAGCCGTACCATTACAACGGAATCCATTTGTATCACTAACATTAGCCACGCTAGCTAGCAGAGCATGTAGCTATTAATTATTAATAACTTGTTCAAGGGCCCATAAGTAGCTCTCTGGAGCTCTCAGCCTCTTAATCACTAGCATGAACCTTTAAGAGATGGAATAAAAAACATTAAAGAGAAAGTTTATGGTTAATACAGTGTTACAATTGTGGGCGGAGCTTCCGAGATTAGTACTGTATCATCAACCGTCTAAACAGCAAGACCTATGGTTTGTGGTTAGGGATAAGGGTTAGGGTTATGGTTGGTGGTTAGATGTTAGGGTTAGTGTTTAGGGTATAGAGTTGGGGATTAGAGGCTAAGGTTAGGGATAAGATTCAAGGTTAGGGATTGAGCTAGGGCTAAGGTTTACGGGTTGGGGGTTAGGGATTAGGATTAAGGGTTAAGGTTAGGGGTTAGAGTTAAGTGTTAGGGTTAGGGGATAGCGTCAAGGGTTAGGGTTAGAGTTAAGGGTTAGTGTTAGAGTCAAGAGTTAAGGGTTAGGGTTAGCGTTAAGGGTTAGGGATTAGGGTTAGCGTTAAGGGTTAGGGGTTAGGGTTAGATGGTTTTGTCCTAGAACTTAAAGTTTGTGAGTTTAAATCTAAGGGAAATTGGAGAGCACTTGAATTCTGCCTCATGTGTAAGTCACTTTAAATAAAAGTGACAGCCAAGTGAATAAAATATGTCCTGGATGGAAGTTTATTCTAACTGAATGTAAAAGTACATTCATGTTTTTTCCATGTGGTTATGTTTCTGCCTTTCCCATTCCCATTCAGATCCACCGGGCCGACGTCGGGGTCCAAACACGCCGTGACTCTGAAAAACGTGGAAAGGTCTCAGAGCGTCGGAGAACGAGATCGGCTGACCTGGAGAAGTTGCGACGGTCCGAGCTCTCGGCAGTGGACGATCGCTGGATTACCGAGTACATGCGCTGCTTCTCGGCCAGGCTGAGGTAAAAACCAAACAAACAAACAAACAAACAACAAAAGAGGATTGAACCCTGATCTAAAATCCCCTTAATAGACTGGTTCATCAGTGTTCCAGAATATGATAAATGTTACTCCAAGTGTATATGAGTGATATGACAAAGGACTTTTTTGTTTCAGTTGTTGCAGCCAGAATGGACTGGACCATGACGAGACTAAAAGACTTCCATTATGCTTATAGCTTAAACTCAGGACACGTAACGGGAAGTTTCTCAGTGTGCGCTCTCATATATTCATCCATCTCGACCTCGACTTTCACTGCCCGAGTTCAGTTCCACCGCAGAAGAATGTAGGAAAAGAACAAATGTCCAGACGAGTTCTTGATCCAACCTTGACATCGGTACGACCCTGAAGAGAAGGAAATAAAAGACCTGGAATGTATCATAACAACTTAGCAACTGTGGACAAGGTGTAAGTTTTCTGCTCGTTCATTTGAAAAAATTCTGTGTGCAAAATTCTGGTTCAGACTATTAGACGAGAAATGGTTGAATCGTTGATCATTTTGTTCATACAAGTTCTGGTTAGCTAAACAAGCTAGCTAGCAATAACCTCACGAGGTAACTTAGCTTCCTGTGGCATGACTTGGACGTGGCATCGCTAACACTACAGTCAGTTATACAGCATGACTCCATCTCTGTCTTTGCTAGAGGAACTCGGCAAGAACATTCTCCCAGGAAGTCCATTCATCGCAATGATTCGCATCAAAATCACAGAGTGACACGTTAAACGGGTTCGTATTATACTACGGGTTGTTGGTTCGGATCTCATACCAGCATCAGGGAACGTTTGAAGCTTTTGTTTGACCAAAAAAGTACCTAACCCTATTCATCCAGGTCTTAATTTCTTCATTCCGTTAAAAAAAAATCAAAAAGCAAAGAACAAATGAAAAAATAGCATAATTAATGAAAATCTTCTATTTTATTATGAGTTTTGCAGTCTCTAATCGACTTCACACTTGATTCAGGGCTAACCAGGAAACATTAACAAATAAATTACGACAATAAATAATTTCATGATTGATGTTATGAATATTTATTGAGATTATTGGTGGGTTGTGCAAATATCTAATGTGTTTTGTTTTGGTGGATTTCTTGGAATGCAACATGAAGTATAAGATGAAGCAGCTAGACACTGAAGGATCTGCTGCTAAATATCTGTGTGGACCAAAACGATTAGCTTGTTTTGAATTTGTGTATTGATTTCTTCTCCGTCTCTGGAGCTCGTCAGGTTAAAGTGATGTGATTTAGTTGTTTTTGAATGATTTGAAACAGCGTATGTTTGTCGTGGTTTGACTTTTACACACCAGTGTCATGAGGGTGATGCTGTGATGCAGCGTGGAGTTGAACTGAATTGTGGAAAGAAATAGGTATAAAATGTAGGTTTGTAAAATCTGAGGTGTGTGTTGTGTTCTCGACAGACACCTAGAGGATCACAGTCCATGGTTTTATCAGGACGTAGCCACTATACTGCAGAAGGGTGACTGGCTTTTGATCCAAATAGTTTAACTTTTATTAGCAGTTTCTGAACATCACTTCTATCTATCCATCTGAAATCCTTCATAAACCAGATTTCCAGAAGAAGATGTTTGCAGCTGATGGCCACCAGAACCAGTAAATATTACTTAGTTAATGAAGTAGATTTTTGGTAGAAACATTTATTTAATTAACGTTAATTGTTAGCAAGCTAACCGTCAGTCACCAGCTAATCAACTGAAGCAGAATGACCTGAAAACTGTACTTGAAATAGCGCCACCTCATGTCCTATCACACAAATCTGACCACTTAAGCTATCTTTTTCTGTGCAAAATGAAACTGTTCTAATCACATATCAGTATAATACTGTCACCATGTTTTCTTTCTGACACGCCTCTTACTGACACACTTCCAACTGGCACACCTCCAACTGACAAACCTCCAATTGACACACCCCCAACTGCCACGCCTCTAACTGCCACGCCCACAACTGACACACCCCCAATTGACATGCCTCCAACTGATACACCTCCAACTGAAACACCCCCAACTGACACGCCTCCAACTTACACACCTTGAACTAACACACCTCCAACTGGCACACCTCCAACTGACAAACCTCCAATTGACACACCCCCAACTGCCACACCTCTTACTGCCATGCCTTTAACATACACACCTCCAACTGACACGCCTCCAACTTTATACACCTACAACTGACACGCTTCTAACTGACACACCTCTAACTAACATACCCCTAGGTGACATGCCCCAAACTGCCACACCCTCAACTGACACACTTGCACTGACACACCCCTAATGCACAAACACACCACCAACTCGGAAACTCTGAGCTCAAAGAAAATCCCACTCGTAATTACGACTTTGTGGTGCCGTTCTTGTGCATTTAACTCGTAAATACCGCCTTTCCTACATGACTTGAACATTCTAAATGAAGGACAGTCACAATGCTAGCAAAGCCATTATCTATCATTACTATTTAGCTTATTACCTAGCTTAATTATCTATCTTTCCATAATGCTGTTACTTTAATTAATTAATTTACGTATCTGATCATTAGCTCTGTAACTAACACTTTTAAGCGAGTCTTCTTACAAACACCATAATAACAGATTCGACATTTACATTTCGTCACCATAGAAACCTAGAAATTTCTGTACTGTCTGGTAAAATCCCTCAGGTTTCTTATTGATTCATTTCATTTTTTTCCCACATCCCCTCTGCATGGCTGCACTCCTGTAGGTGGAACCTTCTCAGGTTCATTATACTGAATATTTTTTTAACTTGTGATTGAAACGGAAGCTCTTGGGGTCGGATGGCCGGTCGGCGCTTATGAATGTGTTTATAGATGAAACGATCACCAGCTACAATGGAAACAAAATACAGCAATGTTGCCATATAAAGCCAATTATTTTGCGTTCACTCGCCATTTATTACGTGAGAAGTGTGGACGTAATCACAAAGCTCTGGACCAACAGCAGCAGCAGTACACCACAGTAGTAGAGCTGGACAGTACTTCAACGTAAGGATAAATATGTACATATAATTTAATGCAAAACTAACAGCAGAACCTTTAACAGCCATGTCATATCTAAAGAAAAATGTTATAAAGTGGAAATTACTGCAATTAAACTTTAAGATTTTAAGACCAAATCAGCTTTTTTCAAAATTAATGAACATTAAAAACATCAGTAAATGATGTATAAGAGATAAAGTATAGTATAAAACTCTATTGAGCTTCCACAATATCTCTCATAATATCAATATAATATCATATAGACCAATATCTACACTGAAGAGTGATTCATATGCAGCTGGATCTCTCTCTCTCTCTCTCTCTCTCTCTCCCTCTCTCTATATCTCTCTCTCTCTCTCTCCTTTTTCCTGATAACTTTGTGGTTTGTATTTTGAGTTTGCTTGTTTGAGGTTTGTTTTGTGCTATAATAATAATAATAATAATAATAATAATGTACCAGATGATTATATGAAGAATGTTATTTCTAATCTGAATGAATATCTATTCTCATGATTGACTTGTTTATTTTGCAGCGGTTTACATTTTTAAACATTGTATTTGTATTAGGGTTTGGAACGAAAAACAAAACGAAAAATACAAATGTAAATCTATTTTTTCGTCTGTGAATAAACTCACTTTGGAGCATTAATAAAATCATGTTCAAGCTACTTCATGCTCGTATCTTTAGCTATGCCGAGTTGTTTTTTTTGTTGTTATGGCGGAGATGTGGCAACCCGAACACTTTTATTGGAAACTATATTCGTGCGTGGAAGATCTGGCAACCTGCGATATGTCTTTAATGCTAAACTGCTAAATTGAGCTACAGTCGGTTATGATTGTGTTTTGCTGGGATACATATCATTAGATTAGCTTCACTTGTAGCAGTTAGTCATGCATGAATCACATCCAAGTGTAAGAGAAGGAGAGGCAGATTAGCGGAGTTGGTATAGCCATTTGGTTTAAATAGATTTCTAAAAGATTGAAAACCATGTGATTTTTGTTTCTTCTGACTTTAAATTTATTTTAAAACATTTATTTCCACACCTTAATACAATAGTTTACCTCACCACAGACCTCAAAGTGGTTTGTTAAGCTTATGGTAGCTAGCTTAGCTTGACCACTGGTTTTGATTACACAGTAAAATACCTCAATGTGTTTATTATTATATTAGTATTATTAACTACCTCAATATCACACAATATTATTTATTATCTTGACTTAATCGGACAATAACATAGCTTGAATGTAGCTGGCTGGCTAGTCATGACAGTGCTATGATTATGTAGCTGGCTAGCTTAGCTTAATTATCTAACAGATTAGAATTACCTCACAGAACTAAACCCAGGCTGAATCACAACATCAGGCATTTCATCAAAACCATTCTCTCAGACTGTTCAACACACGACACGTTACAGAATCGTTGGTTAGCTGCTTATTACTGCAGACAAGATGGCTTCCTTCATATCTGTGTTAGTGAGCAGAGGATCTCTTTCTGAGCTGTAAATGTACACACGGTGACGGATTTGTGGATGTTGTCAGGAGGCTGAATAGAGGAGACGTAGCATATCGTTCGGCTTCATCTTGACAACGAGGGCGAAAGGTCTCGAGGCTTTTTAACCACAGCTGTCTGTGCACACCTGTCACCTGTCTGTCTCTCTGGACAGCTGTCTTTGTCTGTGTGTGTGTGTGTGTGTGTGGTGTGAGATTTGTTGACCTTGGATATTTGTTTGAGAAATAAAATGCTGTTCTCCCAGCCTGACTGGCCTGACTGAGCTAATTTGGTTGAAATATCATACACAGTTTTCCTCATAACCAAGATATAGCTGCTAATCAACTAAAGATAGATTTGCTGCCTGATGTTTGCTTCATTTATTTATTTTTTTTACGTTAAAGCTAATGTTTACTAATAACCAATGAAAAAGTCACCTAACTTCTCTATATATCTGCCTCAAATGTCAAATGGTCTTCAGTCATTTCAGGCATCAAATGGTTCGATAGACATGTCACATATTAGGCTTTGTACTAGCGTCATTTTTGTGAGATTAGTAGACAAAGAAGCTAACTGTTTAATGTTAACTATTAATTAACTAAATGAATTATAATATTGCGACTTTCTTTATTTATATAGTAATATTATAATACTATATATATATATATATATATATATATATATATATATATATAGTTTGCTAACAATTTTGACAGATGCTAACGATTTAAGCATTAGCATAATAGCTCTAGTAATTCTCATAAGCCCTAATTTTAGATCAGAGGAACAGTGTACATGATGTGCACAGCCATATTTATCTACTTATATTTAATTATCAGTTTAGTTGTTGTTGTTGTGTGTGTGTGTGTGTGTGTGTGTGTTACAGGGCCTTGTATAAAATTTACCTCAGATATATAAAATGCTGAAACACCCCCACTCTACTTGGCTCAGTGGAGCTGATTTGCATATCCGCCGCTCGATTGGTCAGTCCCCGAATGTACTGCGCTCTGATTGGCCGGAGCTGTGTTGCGTGAGGGGGCGGACACTGATAAGTCCGAGGAGCAGCTGCTCTCATCTCATCACTGAAGGATGGCAAAATCCCTCTGATGGAGAAATGCAGAAAAACACACTTCATACACAAACACACTAAGAATAAAGTGTTATTTTGGAGATCTGTTTTTAAAATGAACTCTTTGTTACATCGCTTTTAATGTCTTTTTGTGCGTAAAGTCTTACGTTGAGAAAAAGTGCAAAAAAAAAGCTAATAATCATAGACAAATGGAGGAATTTTTGGCACAATGTGTGTGTGTGTGTGTTTGTGTGTGCATGTGTGTGTGTGTGTGTATGTGTGTGTGTGTGTGTATGTGTATGTGTGTGTGTATGTGTGTGTGTATTGTTTCTTATTTTCATTCAGGGTGCCAATAATTTTGGAGCTGAGTGAAAAACAGAAAGCTACTAATATTCACATCAGGAATTAAAAACAAACAAAAAAATATTGTGTTTTCTCTCAAAAACATGAAGTGTGTTTAATAAAAAAAAAGGCAAATTGTGTTTCTTGGGAAAAAAACAAAACAAAAAAACGAAGCCGCTCTCAGGACCCTGAAATTTCTGTTGTCGCCTTTGACCAACTTTATGTTTCCCTGGGTTATAAATTCCCTCGCTCCATCCATCACCAGCACAAAAGAGACAGATGGCGCTCGAAGCAGAGAGTAACACTCATCGCATCTGCTGTTATTCGCTTTATGTAGACAAATTCGTTCATATATGTGTGAAGGGTGCCAATAATTCTGGAGCTGACGGTATATGTAGCGTTTTCATCAGTGAGGAGGTCAGAAAGCACACAGCTGCTGAGAGCTTAAACCCCTGGATTACGGAGAGCCGGAGAACCACGGCTGTCCAGCTGTTCACCACACGCTAAACACACGCCAACACTGTTTTCATTACTCTAATCCCTCGTGTGTGTGTGTGTGTGTGTGATCTACTGCACACATCATGAGGCTGGTCTGAATGGAGCCATGCTGGTCAGTGGATCTCCACCTGTTCCTCTCAGCCGGGATTCACTGCCACCAGCTGTCGGCCGTTTTAGTGTTTGAACACGTTATATTATGTTTCTGAAGCTCACGTGTCTCACGGGTTACTACTGACATTGTGGTTGTGTGTGTGTGTGTGTGTGTGTGTTTGTGTGCACCCCGAAAAAGCCACGTCCAACCTTATTCTAGATTCACAACTGAAAAGGAGTTACGGAATTCTTTGACATTCCAGAACAATCCCGAGACCACCGAGAAGATGATGAACACACGACTGCTTGTGTATAAGGGTTTACATTCACGGACATGCTGTTGCTAAGCAACTGAGAACTATGGAGGTCAAGAGCAAGCTAGCTAACGTCTAAAGAAAACTGCTTTAGTTGCTCTTACAAAAACAGTGAAAAGAAGATAGAACTAGTAACATTTTACTCGCTCGTGTTGGTTAACTAGAAAATATAAAATGCTCTGACTAAAAGTACACTGTTAAGCTTAGCATTATGGGCTAGAAACATTTCAATAAGTTGCATTGCTTCCAACATGTGACAATTTGAGTGAATATTAATTGCAGGGTTTATGCAGTACCTTCTAATAGACATCTTATAATACAAACCTACATTTAAATGTAGCATCTGGCTAATAAGAGAGCTGAAAGTTTCAGATTGAATAGAACAGCACTCTGTAGCTGAACTGAATGCCACAGTCTGTGATCTATAAGTAACTGTGTGTCTAAAAAAAGCCCACATGAAGTCATCAGACCTTTGTGTTGACAGGCTAGTCATTAACATTCATCTTTATTATGCCGGGGTATGCTAGCAGACTTTTATGACATAATATATCCCATGACTGGCTTTGTATCAGTCATAAAGCTGATATAATGTCTGGCTGTAAATAAAATCCACACCTGTCGGATGTTGAGGTAGATCAGATCAATGGTTTCTGTCGACCGTCTGATGGTGGTGGTGGAATTTAGTGACACAGATAACAAGGACGACCGAGCGCTCGTCACTTATTTTTAGGTTCTCTTGTTATTCTCCAGCTCAGCACATCCCAAACTGGGTCTGGTGTCTCAAAGGCCAAGTAAAATATATATATATACCATATACGCAGAGTATAGAGGAAGCAGTGCTCCTGAAGACCCACCAGCCTGCAGAACTGAGCTCCAGACTGAAACGTCTAACACATGTAAATGAAATTAATCATAAACTTCTCTGTAGGTGTGCTGGTTGAAAGAGTTTAACTTAATTCTGTATATTAATAGCAACACCAGGGATGAATCAGAATAATAACATTAATAGTTTACTAGCTTCGTTTACGTTGGGATTTCTGGAAGTAAATGGAGACCAGTATAGCTAGCTGGACCAGTACCTAGGATTTACATTACTCATTGCTGTGAAGAAAGCCTACATCTGGGCTCCACTGGTGGCAAACAGCATGTCACATAACCAGTATATAACAGCCAGGCCAATCAACATGTTATATGAAAGAGGAAATTTTGAGTGGCACCAAAAGTGGCCTTATGTTTAGTATGGGCTTCCACGGTTCCACTATTACCAACACATCTGGTGTAGTTTCCTGCAGTGAGAGAAGAATTGGACAAAAAGGCAAACCAATGGATATAATGGTTTTTAAAAAAAAACCTATGTCTAGTTCTTACAGCTCCAGGGTTGTGGCTCTGAGTTGGTGCTAATCTTCTCACCTATGTTCATATCGGTTTCTTCCAGATTCTCAGGTTTATCCCTTTCTCCAAAAACAAGCAGATAGGTGAACTGCTCACCCTAAATAGTCCCTGTCATCCCACCCAGGTTGTATTCCTGCCTCATGACCAGCATTCCTGGGATAGACTTCAGATTTGCTGCGATCCTGATTAGGAGAAGGTTCTTACTGATGAATGAATGACTACATATACAATTTTCAAGGTGTTAAGATGAGGAAGGTGTAAATAAAAGTTTGACCAAGAATGTAAAATGTAATATTAACATCAATGATCTAGATTTCTGCATGGACATCTGGCCTTCAGACTTTTATTATCAATTTAGAGTTTGGAGTAGACAAGTTTTGTGTTTATCTTCTCAGTACAGTGAAATGAGATGTAGTGACAAAGTATTGGACTAAAAGTTAGATTAGAGAATTCCTTTAATAATCTAATGGACTCCTAACTGCTGATTCTTCATCACTGAAACTTTTTAGTCAGCACTAGCGCTATGAGAACGGCACTGAGAACTGATTAGACCAGAAAACATCACATCATCACAGCAGGGCAAGAAGAGCAGCTGTCACTCCAGTGGTTTAGCTCAAGACTGAAGAACAACACAACAGCGACCTCTTGAGGCAATACATCACTCCACACACACACACACACACACACACACACACTTTCAGCATGGACACTATGGACAGCACTCATTACTGCTGATTTAATGTTATGTACCGGTGGTTCCAGTGGTTCTTGAACTTTCTGTAGACATCTGTACAATCAGTTCCACACACTCACTTTTTGTTGCTGAACATTAAATGTTTTTTGGAAGTCATGCAGCTTTCTATTCCTGACCTTTCCAACCAGTAAAACACATTATGTCTGACTGGACTTTGGTGTTTGGACCCCTAAATATAATACATTTTCACCAGTGTAACTAAAAAAAACAAAAACATGGACCCTTTAGCTATGCGTCATGGACCCCTAGGGGCCCGCAGACCCCACTTTAAGAACCATGTAAGAAGGCATTTATCGTTTTTCTGTCTAATAGCAGAAATTGTGATGAAGTTGCTCTTGGTGAAGATATTGATAAATATCAGTTATTTGATATAATGATCTTGGAGTATTAAGCTATCAATAACCTGAAGAGACTTTAGAAGATGTTTAGAGACCTTAAGATGTTTTTAGCCATTAAAAGCTCTGTTTTTTACAAATCCTGCTCGTGAAAATGCCTTTTTTTCTGTTTGATCTCCACACATTTTATCATAACCTTCTATACTGATACTGCTACATCTGTATTCAGTTGTCATGATCATACCATTAGTCAGCAGTAAGTGATATCTTCTGGAACTTTCCAACAGCAGCTGCTGTCATTATCAAGCCTGGTGTGAGTCACAGTGGTGTCAGAGATAATGCTCTGTGTATTCTCAACACACTTAACAAATGTTCACTTCTCCCCTGTGTATGCTGTTACACTGTGGGCTAATTCATCACACGCTTATTAACCAAACCACCCAGAAGATGCCTCCTCCAGTCTGAATCCTCTTGTCTTTATTTTTCTTATGTTGAACCGAAAATCTTTCTACATGCTCTAGGTTTTTATAATGAAAGTTCCTCCATTTTTCTCCTCTCTGAAATGGCCTAGAGCAAAATATCACTCAAGAATGAACTTAATATTTATCTTTAAATAAGCTCTAGAACTACACATCCTGCTTGGTTTGTTGATCTACCTGGAGGCTCTTCCTCAAACTATTTCCACAAAGCTGGAAGCACAGAATGTGTGCTGTAGCTTTGGAACTAAGAGACTCAAACCCTGTTCCAGCATATCAAAACCCCTGTGCACAAAGCTCCTGAGCTCCATGAAGATCTCCATGATGTAGAGGTGAAGGTTGGAGTGAAAGAACTTAAAGGTCCCGCACAGAGCCCTGACTCTGACTCAACCCCAATGGGATGAACTGAAATCTGGTGTCTCCTCAACATCCCAACATCAGAGTCTGATCTCACTTATGATCTTGTAGCTGAATGAACACTAATCCCCACAGACACAATCAACATCAAGTGGAAAGCCCATAGTTATGGACTGTGATGTTTAATAGTCGGGTGTCCACATAATTTTGGCCATATATTTTTTACTTCATATAGTCATATGAACTGTATGCTTTGTAAGTGACATTATTTTTTGTAAAGCTAGTCTTCCTGACAGAAAAATATAATCCATCATCATCCTCACATAGGGGATGTGGTAGCATAGTAGTTACAGTTTTGGACTACTGACCAGAAGGTTGTAAGTTTAAATCCCAGGTCCACCATGCTGCCACTGCTGGGTTCCTGGGCAAGAAGCCTTTATTTTCACCACACATACATTACAGCACAGTGGGATTCTTTTCTTCTGGTATCCCAGCTGAGTAAGTTGGGGTCAGAGCACAGGGGCAGCTATGATACAGCACCCCTGGAGCAGGATGGGTTAAGGGCTTTGCTCAGTTGCCCAACAGTTGAGCTTGGTGGTGCTGGGGCTTGAACCCCGATCCTCCGATCAGCAACCCAGAGCCTTAACCACTTGAACTAGGCTCTTAACCCTTAATTGCTCAGTTATATAAAATGAGATAAATTGTAAGTCACTCTGGATAAGGGTGTCTGCCAAATACCAGAAATGTAAATGTAAATCCTTTGCTGTTGAACATCGATATCACCTTAATGACAGTATATACTGTATTATATCAGGATATTGAGGTTAGTTGTCCTTAGGATCATTTTTGTCCTGTATTAACATGAACCTTCCATGAAACATAAATCCAACTCTTCATTCATGCAGTTGTAGCTACAGCTGAGGTGTTCTTACATCACGGAGACCTGTAATGGACGACATTCAGACTCGGTGAACATCTGAACAACTAAACAACTGGCGACATGTCGCTTATTGGTTGTAGGTTAAAAGGTCTTCTTTGTTGACTTTATGCCAAAGTCAGGCTTAATGTGCAGAGAACAGGTGGAGAGCGATGTTAACAGATCCCTTCAGAAGAAAACCAAAACCACCATCTGTCTTTTAATTCCCACCAGGTGGCCCCTGTCTGCTTCCATTACTGGATGAACCGTACAGCAGCAGCAGCAGTGAGGACGCTTTCCTGAGTCAGGATCATGTCTGAGAAACAACACACAGCCACAGAGTGTTTATCCCCAACACTGTTTCCCAACCTGCTCAGGATCCAAAACCTGCTCTGCTTAGATACTGTAGTGGAATTTGATCAGCTATAAAGACTAATATCTATATTGGACTGAATGAGCTGTTCCACCTCACTAGAAGTCTGTATGAACCACCAGAAGAAGCTTGGATCTAGTAGCTAGGAAGTTTATCCAGACCTATCATTTCACTCATGTCCATAGTGATGCTCCAAAAGCTTGTTTAGTTCACTTTTGGAAAATGGAATTAAAGACTGATTCAAGAGTCAGTGGCTTGATTTGTATTTTATTACATATTACAATCAACACCATGTAAATAACACACTTTCATTCAAACAGAGAGAAAATTATGGAGACTTAAGTGCCAGAGTTTTATCAACAAGGTTTACAAGCACCGTCTCTGGTACATTATTCTAATAAATAAAATAAATAATTCACATAACACAGAAAAACAAAACAAAACATCAGAATATTTCATAACAAGCAACATGGATATAGCATGAAGGACACAAAATGTCTCAGGTTTAGATCATCATCAGTGACACACAGTGAATCATTTGTGTAATTTATCATTTATTTATAATTTATTTACTTATTTATTTTCATCAATTTCAGTTGAAGTAACATTTGATGGTTTATGTCCTCCTGCACGTTCACCACATCCACCACAATTTGCTGAATCTCTGATTTTTGACCACCTCGGTGTCACGTCTCTAGTCGACAGCTGTGCTGTGGTCAGAAACCGACACCAGTGAAGTTTTGAGGATGATTAACATGCATAGTGTATGGGAAAAAAGAGCTTTGGTTTCTAATTGAACGCTGACAAGATGGAAAAACAAGCTAAGTGTGTGTATGAAGGTGCAGTGAAGCATTTAACAGTGTTCCAAAGCCTCCGTGATATCCTGCAGCACTCATACCTGCACCACACACACTCACCAATGTCAGTGTCAGTGTTAGGGTATAGTGGAGAAGATAGATTGTGGCTTAAGTGGTGGAGAAAACCTTTCCCAACATCCTCACATGAAACAGCTGAGTTTCCTCCACCAGGTCTGTGAGAGCTGTCTGAACTTATCAGGTGTTTTCTCCCTCAGCATCACCCTCTGCCTCATCCCCTTCAGCTCCTCCTTGTGCTCTAAACTGACCATGATGGCCGTGTCAAAGACCGCCTTCAGGTTCTTCTGCGTTAAAGCCGAGCACTCGGCGAACGCACTGACCCCCAGGCTGCGGGTGACCTGCCTCGCTTCTTCTACGCTCACGGGCTGTTCTTGCTGCCGTGCTAGCCGGATGAGGACCTGCACGTCGTCGCGCAGGTCAGACTGCGTCCCCACCAGGACCACGGGGGCCGCCGGGTGCAAGCGGCGCACTTCAGGAGCCCAGCGCTCCCTCACACTGTGGAAAGAGGACGGGGCAATGATGCTGTAGCAGAGCAGAAAAACATCAGCGTCACGGTAACACAACGGGCGCAGACACTCGAGGTCATCCTGCAGGGGGCAGCAGAGAGATTAAAATAAGTTGAACAACAATCGTAATATGTTTAATAGAAGCATATTTTTAAAAAAAAAAACAAAGAGCAAACGTTAAGTTATAATGTTAAAGAAGAGCTTGGTCATTTTAGCGCCCTCTGCTGCCTGTCAGGTGAACTACAGTGAAAACATCAACAAGTCCATGCTGAATCTGTAAGCTGTCCTGAGAGGCAGAGTTGAGCCGCACTGCATCCACTTATGGGCGGAGCTAAGTTCAAGGCAGCAGAAATGTAAACATAAGCTTGCTAGTGAGATTTAAAGTATACAGAATACAGTTTAAGATATCTTTATTATCCCTCTTCTTCTTCTTCTTTTTCTTCTTCTTCTTCTTCATCATCTTCTTCTACTTCTTCTTATTATTACTGTCATTACAGGCCAGAAAAGGTTAAAAGGTGCAATAAGTAACATTTATGACCGTCTCTTGTATCACATTCTCTTCTTCTGAACATGACTTTCATGATATCAGCTTCACATGCACAAATTCCCTCAGGTTAAATACTGCTCTTTTATCGAATATTTTAATCAGCTGCTTTTTTTTCTTACCACTTCTTCAAGGCATGCTCAGAGACATAGGGCAGTCAAATCACAAGGTACACATCTAGGTCCTCAACCTAATCCTGAAATATTATTCTAATCACTGATCCCACAGAGGCTTAGAATTACAGACCCATCTTTGGTTCCTATCATAATATCACCTTCCTTCATCTGACGTCTTATTTTTACAGCACCGGCCCGGAAATCCAAGTAGGTTTAGTTAGTAAAAGAGGAACATGGACCGAGAGAAAAACAGAGAGAGAGATTGATTGTGGGTTGTCCCACCTGTCCGGCCGTGTCACAGAGCTGAAGCTGCACTGGTCTTCCATCCACATCCACCGACACTGGAATATAAAAAAACAGTCATCAGTACAGCTGAGCACGTGCTGTGTGTACAGACATACGAGATGCAGTAAATAACTCCTGCTTCTGTGTAATGTAGTGCATTAAGTCTGTACATAATCCACTAACCGTAACCTATCACGTATTTCAATAAAGTTATGCAGAAAGAAACACCTGGGCAGCGCGCGCAGACCTGTAAAGTTGTCGAAGGCGGTGGGCACGTGCTCCGCCGGGTATCCGTTCGTGGTGTAGCTCACTATCAGGCTGGTCTTCCCTACACCTCCGTCGCCTGCTAGCACGCACTTCACGGTAGCGTCCGGTGTAGAAACGGAGCGCGGGCGCGTGCGGTCCAGTGACGCTCTCGGTGGAACCGGGGGCGCGCGCTCGGAGACCCGATAACGATCTGGCATTTCTCGTTCATGCATACGATAACCATATGATAGCGATAACCAAATGTTTGATTTCTAAGTTAATTAGTTTATTATTAATTTTTGTTTTAGAAAGATTGTTTGCTTCTAAAGTAAAAAACTGAGGCGCGAGACGCACCTGCCGTCGTCGTGGTTACGGAGTCACGTCTGCGCGCGAGGCTGCAGCTGATTGACACACTTCCGCATCTGCTGGCACCAAAATGCATAAACGGGATTAATGACGCGCCACATGGGGACCAGAGCAGAGGAGCTTCTCCACACCGGCTGCTGGGGTTTATAGGCTGAGCTCCGACTTCACATCTGAGCTTAATCTTTACTTTATTATTATTTTTTAAAAGCAGCTTTAAACATGTCATTCTGAACCATTAAAATAACCTTATCTAGACCAATAAACAGTTTATTGGGGTCCGGTGTCCATGCCAAAAAATAGTACAATGGACCGAGAGCATCTTTGCACTTTACCCTTCATTAAAAGAACTTACATGAATATGCAAATATGGACACGCCCACATGTCTTCCTGTGATCTTTTCAATAGGCTAATCGTTCATTCACACTATCAGGCGACAGAACAACAGGTCAGCATTCACCACGTGTCTGACCCAGAGCCATGCTTTGAAATCTTCAAACCGATGAAAAGCCGTGACAAAGCCAAAGCCACAAACCCAAACCACTGACTAGCATGATCCATCAAAACTAATCTCACCGCTTTACTTCCTACCTGTGAGTCGTTCCCATGCTCTGTTCACACCTATGACTGAATACGTCATAAATATACAACCTTATTTCAGGACCTGAAAAACCCGAACGTTTAGCTAGCAAACAAAGCTAGCATGAAGCCGAGCTTGTTTCACCGAATAGCGTTAATAGGTTATTTCATTTGTGTTTAGCTGATTATCTCTCAAAGCAATATACATAAGCTAACATTTCTCATCATAACACACAAAAAAAAAACCCTTGAAAGGCCAGGCCACGCCCACAATCAACTCATCTTATCACTTTAAACTGGGAATGTTGGATAATATCACAAACATCCGGATGATAAAAGATATTTAATGCTTCCTAATGGATTTGAATGAGTTTCCGGTGGTCTGTAATGGTAGCTGAATGAATTGTGTCCTTCCTAATTGTCTCTGATGGTTCATCTAATTTTATTCTTCACTCATGAAAGAAGGCCTTCATTCATGGATGCTCATGACAGTAACCAGAAAAATCCCTTAAAGGCAACCTGCCAAATTTCCATTACATGATGGAAACCATTCAAGCCTTTTTTTTATTCCTTCGCAAGCTTGAGCTAAATCACTAGCTGGCTAGCAAAGTGGATTTGTTTTTTTTTTTTACCGTGCGATGCTCATATGCTAATATCCACTGAGTCTGGAAGTGAGTTTACAAAGTGATTCATCACAGTGCAGAGGACTTCATTCACATCACGCTTCATTTTTGTTTTCGCTAAGATAACGGCTTCCCAGCTAGCTGAACTAGTCATTGTAAATGCGGTGGAGAAATCGTGACGTTAAGCTAATGCCGGTGTTCACTGCGGTTATTTCTTTTGTTGTATGATTTCATACATTTGTTTAAATCCGCTGATGAAATTCCGACTAGCAGAGGCAGAAGATTAGCGGTTGTATCGTAATTACAGTGTATTTTTTTCAGTAATTTACGGACGGTGTCCTGAAACAGGTGCCCTGTTTCCATGATCACTTTGTTTTTACTTTATCTGTATAAACAGCATGCGAGTACGCCGGCTAGTGCTGGAGAATGTAGCAGCGAGTGAGGAAGGACGCCTGTAGAGAACACGAGGCCGGTATCAATCTGCTGGAACGCCTGGAGCCTCCCACACATCTCAGACAGAGACGCCACATGTGTGAAGGATGTCAGACTCCATCCCGGATTAAATTATGAGGGGTCAAATGATAAACGGTGTCAGACGGAGCGGCCGCGCGGGTGAGCCGCTGACAGCTGAAAGGCCTTGTTGCTCGGGGAGACCGAGGCGTGACATGGTCAACATGCGTGATTATGGTTATTTTTTCTGGGGTGGTGGTTTGGGCTTGTTTTTTTAATGAGTTTGGTTACTTAGGTTACAAAGGCTACCTTTAGACAGTCTGATTGTGTTTACTGTCTGTCCTGCTTCTACTAAAAAATATGAATGTTAGAAATGTTAGTAGTGAGGAGAATAAATAAAACAACAGAAAGACCAGAACAGGTCACTTTAAGGTGAAACAACCGCAGACACACTCAGTAATATGGTGGAATGGCAGTAATGTGACACTGATGGGATATTTCTGGTCACAGATCGTGGATATTGTCTGGATTGTTTACAAAACAGACCAATGTTATTAATCCCAGGAACTTTTTATCTGATTAAAGGATTGAACTACAGAATGTTTTATATTTGGATTTGTTTGGTATTTTAACTTGTTTTGTTTGTTTATTTTTTGTATTTGTATTTGTTTGGTATTTTTACATGTTTAGTTTGTTTACTTTTAGTTTTTTAACTTGTTTTGTTTGTCTGCTTTTTGTACTTTAACTTGTTTTGTATTTTAACTTGTTTAGTTTGTTTACTTTTTGTATTTTAACTTGTGTATTTTAACTTGTTTTGTTTGTTTACTTTTTGTACTTTAACTTGTGTATTTTAACTTGCTTTGTTTGTTTACTTTGTGTTTTTTTTACTTGTTTTGTTTGTCTGCTTTTTGTACTTTAACTTGTTTTGTACTTTAACTTGTTTCATTTGTTTACTTTTTGTATTTTAACTTGTTTAGTTTGTTTACTTTTTGTACTTTAACTTGGTTGTATTTTAACTTGTTTCATTTGTTTACTTTTTGTATTTTAACTTGTTTTGTTTGTTTACTTTTTGTACTTTAACTTGGTTGTATTTTAACTTGTTTCATTTGTTTACTTTTTGTATTTTAACTTGTTTTGTTTGTTTACTTTTTGTATTTTAACTTGTTTTGTTTGTTTACTTTTTGTACTTTAACTTGTTTGTATTTTAACTTGTTTCATTTGTTTACTTTTTGTATTTTAACTTGTTTTGTTTGTTTACTTTTTTACTTTTTGTACTTGAACTTGTGTATTTTATATTGTTTTGTTTGTTTACTTTTTGTACTGTAACTTGTTTTGTATTTTAACTTGTTTAGTTTGTTTACTTTTTGTACTTGAACTTGTTCTGTATTTAGTACTTTGCCTCATTATGTTTCCTCACTTTAGACATTAAAAAAGCGAAACCAGCCAGAGCCCAGATTTTTGTGGGTTCTATTTTAAAATGTTGAAGGGAAAAGAAACTTTCCTGAGTGTGTGTCCCTACAGTGTGAACAGTAGGTGTGTTAATGTGGCTGAGTTACAGAACACACTCCTGCAGGAGACACCAACAATTCTGTATAAACATGCTGCATGTAGCATATCCACTCCATCTCTGAGAGATAAGGGCTGAAAAAAGAAACAAATGCATCTCCTGTTCTGTTCTCAATCTTTTGTTATCCCCCATCTTTCTCTCTCTCTCTCTCTCTCTCTCTCTCCCTGAGGGATAGCGTGATGGTGGTGAGTCTATAGTTATGGGCTGGTGCCATCTGCCATTCTCCAGGCCCGTGCAGCCACCAGAAGGCCACAGCATGTGCTGATTTAAATGGAGAGCCCAACTTTCCCAGGACAGGGTTGACCCTGGCAGCCGTCGCTCATACACACACACACACACACACACAAACAAGCATCCTCATTTAAGTTCATACATACAATCGATACACATGATATTCACTTTATCCATCATTTATCCACAGAAATCAGATCTTCTACAAATATAGTGAAATATCTGTGTGTGTTTGTGTGTGTGTGTGTGTGTGTGTGAGAGAGAGAGAGAGAAGGTCCCTGCATACAGATAATGATGGATTTCCACCCCAGCAGCTGATAGCGTCCCTAAGGACCTCCAATAGCGTGTGTGTGTGTGTGTAAGAAAAGGGAGGACCCTATCTTAAGAGCCCTGGTGTGAAACGAAGGCCAGCTCATTTGATTGGTAAAATTGATTACAAGTGGGAGGAGCTTCATCGGGAACATAAGAAGGTTTGGTAGGGAGGTGCGTGTGTGTGTGTGTGTGAGAGAGAGAAAGAGAAAAGGATGAGGAGAAGAAAAGGAGGATGAAAAGGAAAGATGAGGAAGGGGGATAAGAAAAGGCAGGGGGTGGTGGGGTTGGGGGTTGAAGGGCCAATGGGGCATGTCGATGTCACACACGCTTTTTGTGGCACGGTCAACAGGCGTGTGCCACAGTATGCACGTGTGTGTGTGTGTGTGTGCGTCTGGAAGCACAGGCCTGCTGTCTTGCTTTTAGCGTGGAGCATGGGAACCGAGTCCACACACACACACACTTCTAATGACCCATGTGCTGTTTTTATTATCAACACACACACACACGCGCTGCAGATCGAACATGACCGCGACTGCCTAATTCAGATCTGATAACGTCAGGCATTATTAACCTTGTATTCAGCGTGGGTATCTGTGTGTGGATACATTTGTGTGTCTGTACACAAGTATATCCCGTCTACCAGATGTTACAGATGTGACTTTAATCTCAGACTTTAGATGTTTAAACACAAGCGGCGCGTCGGTGAGACGTGTATTCAGTCAGCAGAGTTTTTGTCTTACAGCTGTGACAGACTTTCCTCTCTTCCAGATGTGGCTTTTGTCTGGTACTTTTGTAACTTTTATGTTACAGATGTGACTTTATTGTGTAAAGAGATGATGTTTTTGCATTAGGACTGTGATGCTGTTACATCACCCGTGTAACGCTTTTGCATTGTTGACGTAACTTCTTTGTGTTACAGATTTTATCTTTTTATGTTACACATGTAACCTTTTTGTGTTACAGTTGTGACTTTTTTGTGTTGGAGATGTTATTTTTTGTGTTACATGTGAATTTTTCGTGTTACAGATCTGACTTTTTGTGTTACAGATGTGAGTTTTTCCATGCTTAATGTGAGTGTAGCAGTAAAAGTCAAGACTAATGTGAGAATGAACGAATTCTTACAGATATTTCAGCCTTTCAAAGAATCATCTACAATATTAAACGAGACACTTGACATTCTGTCCGTGACTGAGGTCACCATGGCCACCATTTGGTTGAGATTGTGTGATCTTTGTCTTCATTAAACTATACTGTGTGTGTGTGTGTGTGTGTGTGTGTGTGTGTGTGTGTGTGTTTGTGTGTGTGTGTGTGTAGAGATGACCACTCCACAGCAGCTGTCAGTCCAGCTTGCAGGGGTATGGGCACACAAAGGCCTCTCTCCCCGAGGGCAGGACACATAGAGCAGGGGTCCCAGACCTTTAGGCAGAGACAGAGAGAGAGCGAGAGAAAACAAGAGGAGGGTTAGAGCGCGAGGGAGGAGGAGGAGAGATGAACAGATTGCTGCTGGGCATCGAAAGAGAGAAACACAGAGAGAGAGAGAGAGAGAGAGAGAGAGAGACAAGGAGAGAGAGAGAGTAGGAGAGCATTCCCCCCGTTACCTTTGGTATCTGCTGCTCCCTGTGGGACTGGAGATGCAGATTGAAGTGTTCGAGCAGAGAATTCCAAAAGAGCGGCGGAGACAACAGGTGCACAGTGGACCAAACATTCGTTAGAAAGACGATTCGAAGACAGGAACCCAGAGGAACGCTGGGAACGAGACAGAAAGGACTGATGTGCCCCAAACTTTCAGGAAGCTGCTTTTCCAGATATAATTTCTAAAAGAATTGATACTGAAAACATATTCCATGTTGTAAATTAGCTAGAACTCAGGTGCTGTGTAAGAAAGCCCCAGTGTATTGTGGCTAATACAGTGTGTGTGACTTCCTGTCTTCTATAAGAAGTGGAGCACACAGGGTGATGTTAGGAGGGTGGCCATGTTGGAGAAGTGGAGCCAGTATTTTTGGTATCAGGCCATCGTCTAGACTCTGTCTGTCTGTCTGCCAAAGATTTCAAGGTTTTGGAGATTTAAACTACTTCAATGTTGTTTACACATAATGGAAATCTGTCTCAACTAAACACAATTTTTCAGGGGAGAAAAAATGACAGCACAGAAAATCTGTATTTATAATTTTCTGTTCTGAAGGAAATGTTGAGAAGTGGGAAGTCAAAACTACATCGTTTTCGACCCATATTCAAAGCTGATACCCTAATACACCAATCACCCATAACATTAAAACCACTGACAGGTGACACCGAATACCTCGTCATGGCGCCGCCTGTCAGAGATGTGGGATTTAATAAACAGAAGGTGAAGAGTCAGTTCTCGAAGTTGATGTGTTAGAAGCAGGAAAAATGGACAAGAGTAAGGATTTGAGCGAGTTTGAAGAATTGTGATGGCTAGACCACTGGATCAGAGCATCTCCAAAACTGCAGCTCTTGTGGAGGTGTTCCCGGTCTGCAGTGGTCAGTATCTATCAAAAGTATCCTTTAAGTCCTGTAAGTATCCATGTGGAGGCCCCACCCTGCAACGTACAGGACTTAAAGGATCTGCTGCTAATATCTTGGTGC
Source organism: Hemibagrus wyckioides (assembly GCF_019097595.1). Classification (NCBI taxonomy): domain Eukaryota; kingdom Metazoa; phylum Chordata; class Actinopteri; order Siluriformes; family Bagridae; genus Hemibagrus; species Hemibagrus wyckioides. The sequence goes on along the minus strand of NC_080735.1, from coordinate 18,057,932 downwards.
CAGATACCACAGCACACCTTCAGGAATCTAGTGGAGTCCATGCCTGGACAGGTCAGGACTGTTTTGGCAGCAAACGGGGGACCAACACAATATTAGACAGGTGGTCATAATGTTATGCCTGATTGGTGTAAATAATGTCCTTTCTACAGTCATATATCATCAGAGTATCCCTGAAACAGCTGGACTTGTGTAGTGTTCCTGGTGTGCAGGGGTTTGTTCCTATCAAAAGTGCTACAAAGAGGAACAACCGGTGACCCAGCGACAGGGTCATGAGCACCCGAGGCTAGCTCATAAAGGCTAGCTCATAAAGTCCAGTCCTACAGAAGAGTAGCACTGACTGAAGAAAAAGTGCCCTCACAGAGCTTCACAGCTTGCTGTGTATGGAGCTGCAGAGCTACAGAGTTCCCATGCTGACTCCTGAACACCTCCGAAAGCTCCTAAGAGCTGGATCATGGAGCAGTGCAAGAAGCAGGCCTGGTTCTTGAGATGTGACACCAGGATTAAGCAGCTACACAACATTAAGCAGGTGGTTTTAATGTTATGGCTGATCAGTGTGTACTACAGTAAAGAAGTTTGTCGTTGTTTCATTTCAGGTGGATTTGATGTTTGTCGTATGCTGAACTCAGCGTTGACGAAACCTTCTTAACTTCCTGAGCAGAAATTTGTTTTGTTTGGTTTTTTCCTAGTTGGTGGCAAGTCCATGATTTAGTCGACCGCAGAAGATTGTCTCCAGTTCCTAACAGTTCCACTTTCAGCATTTTGAGAGGCGGAGCCCCAGAGGGTGGACTGATACTAAAATCTTTGTGTTTATAGAGAACTTTACATCCCAAAGATGTAAGTTGTTCTCGCTCTGTCGTGAACATGTTGGACTACTGAGTGAAACGCTGTGAGCTTGAATCCCAGATCCAACAAGCTGCCACTGCTGGGCCCTTGAGCAAGGCCCTTAACCTCCAGATGTATAGAGTTGCTTTGGATAGGCACATATGCTGTAAATAATTCACTATTAATATTTATTATCTGTATCTAGTCCAGCTTTTTGTTACAATTACTCCATCAGTCAACAACCACATCACAACTCTGTGTGACTGAAGTTCTGGATGTGGATTGAGGCAGAGATCTACACAGAATCCAGTGAATAATATGAGAGACAGCTCCTGTTAGGTGTTTGGACGTAAACTAAAGAAGCAAATGTTAAACAGTGATGGTGTCTCGGTTCATCGACCACAATAGGGTTAAAGGGAAAATTGTGTAAATGTCCTTTTTTGCTGAAGGTAATTTGGATAAGCACTAATTTAAGATTATTCTTTCTGAATAATAGAAGCGGACCTGAGAAGACCGGCTTTACTCCGAGAAGCTTAAAAGCATGCAATTATCAAGAGCTACTCTAAAAATACATGAATGGTGCTGGCCATTTTTTTTTTTGCAGGAGAGGAATCAATAATCCACCTGCCTGCTCGTGGGGAGATGCGACTCTGCTGACTGACTCTAGATCAGATCTGTGGACTGGAGATAATGCAGAGGACTGGCCGGTGGTGTCGGAGAACTGATCCCGGATCTGCCCTTGCAGGAAAATGAGTCCATTGTGACGGCTCAGCCTTCCCACGAGCCTCCTCTTTCCCCTCACCCAGTCCACACCTGCCGCCTGCCGCCTTTGTCCCTCGGCTCGGGTTTTAGTTATTCTTGTTTTCCTCCCTTTCCTTTTGTCTCATGGGGAGGATTGACTTTTTTTTACAGGGTGGGACTGCGACCTGTATGGCTGTGAGATCTGAGACGACGACGCAAGCTCCAGCTGTGAGGCTGCGGCTCGGTAATCGTGCACACACCACTACAACAAAACAGTCGCTCTGTACTTTCTCCGAGTCGGACATTCGAGAACGCTCAATTTCACTAAATGCGACTTCACCCGAACACGCGCTCTCTCTCTCTCTCTCTCGTGCAGAGAGTGGCGGCGGCCATGTTTGAAGTGGAACCGTCGGTATCGGACGGGTGTTTTGGACCGTCCACAAGATGGCACGGGGAGAAACAAAGACTCAAACAGAGCACGAGGACTCAGGATTGTGTGTGTGTGTGAGAGAGAGAGAGAGAGAGAGAGAGAGAGACAGAGAGAGTTTATGGGTTATAGAAAGGCCTGGGGGGTTTAGTTACTACCCTCCCTCACCCCATGCCTCCTTTGTGGTGCTTGCTGTGGAGGAGTGAAGAGGTTGAAAGGAGGAAAAGAAGGGAGGGGGGGTGAGTACTAAACACAGGTGCCTACATCTGTTCATCCCAAGCACAGATGCTCACACACTCATTCTCTCCAGAGAGAGAGAGAGAGAGAGAGAGAGAGAGAACGAAAGAACTTTTTCTCTCCAAACTTTAACATTTTGCTTTTTTTTCTCTCAAACATTCCCTCATTAAGGGATTAATCTAAAACCCTAAAATATTTCCTTGAACCCTATACTCTATCTAGTTTTATGTAGACTCTTGTCAGGGTTCTAAGGAGAACCCAGTACCGTTTATTGATTAAAATAACCCATGAGAACTCTTTTTTTTTTGTAATATTGTGGGAGGTTTAATGGGAAAAATAATAAAATAACTGCCCGACAATTCACAAATCATCGTTGTGAAAAATATTACAGTTGCAAGCGTTCTTCAGCTTGGCCATTAAAAGGAACCTTTAAGGGAATCTACGGGAACTATCGAGAGTTTGCTTTCTTGTTTTTGTGAAACTGGATCCTAGTGCGCTGATCTACAAAGTGTGGTTTTGAAACTGGACATTTGTTGTACATCTGACCAGTTCAGGTGACCCTGTGCTCATGATAGCGTCAGACTCCTGTTCTTGGCTGTGGAGCGAAACCTGACTTGCTGTAGATTTATGAATTTGATATGTTGTGTCTTCTGAGTTGTAAGTTGTAAGATACTATAGACTTCCCGACAGCTCAATTCTCCTCTGATCTCTCTCATGAACAAGGTGTTTCCACCTGCAAGAACTGGTGCCCACTCTCTCTCTCTCTCTCTCTCTCTCAACTCTACTGTGTGGAAAATCCCAGAAGATCAGCAGTTCATCTCAGAAAACGTTTCCTGTTCTGATGTTTGAGGTGAACCTTAACTGAAGCTCTTGTCCACCTCTCGACGCTCTGCTGCCATATGATTGTCTACTACATGTGTGCAGATGTTCTCAAATAAAGTGTGAAGTGTGTGCATTTAAAGAAGAAAGCAGGGTCCAATAAAATATTAGCCTTTAAATTGTACATCTGTACATCCTAAACATTTACTGCTTACTGATTTTTCTTTGCACAGAGGAGACTTTGCGGTGACGTCATGAAACCCTACAGCAACAAATTAGTGTTCAAACCTCCCAGCGTCTGGAATGCTGGGTAACTGTGGACTTTATTGTAAATAGGGAGAAGAGAAGAAGGAGCAATGCTCCATAGAGTCAATATGTGAGAGTGGAGAGTTGTCCCTGGAGCCCGCTGGAAGCAGATGTGTTTTGATCCACGCAGGCACGCGGCTCACACCCACAAACAGACGCACACCCAGACTCACGCCACGCTCTCTATCTCACTATAGACACACACACACACACACACACATACACGTACACACACACACAGGGGAAAAAGGAGGGGGGGAGTCTGTGTAATTATTGAATGATTGGACCCCCAGGGGCCCCCTTTAGAAGAAGCTCAGTGAAGCTGTGGCCATCGTGTCCATGGCTACCGTGCATGACAATGAGCTCGCACTGAGGCCGGGGTGGGCCGGGGAGGGGGGGCGCAGGGGCCCGCGTACGGACTGCTCCGCGTCCCCCACAACACCCCAACCCGCCCCGCCCCACCCCGGGCAGCTGCTCAGAAGTAACGCGATCTGTACCACAGGTAGCCTGCAAAAACACCCACACGTGTCCTTCACTAAATTACACAGAGCGTGGAAATGAGAGGGTGACAGGCGTGTGCTTAGTACAATACAGATTACATTCGGCTAAATTACCGCCATGACTCCTAAAACTGATTTTTCATAAAACCGTACTGCTACTTAGGAAGTCTATGGATTTGTGATGTCACAAAATAATCACATTAATAATTAGACTTATGGTACTCATAAATAAACTGTTGATATAATTATTTACTACTATTTTTGCTACTGTTAGATACAAAAGCTACATTAGCACATAATAGTGATTTGGTGTTATTTGGGATGGCAGAAGGTCATGGGGTGTTTCTAAACTTCATCTTTAGGCATATATGTTGATCCTGACCTTTTTATTGCTGGTAAATCGACTTTTATAAATAAAGATACAAATGATGATACCGTCAAGTGTACATCTTGTGTGTGTTTGTTGTATAGAAGGTATCTTTATACCTCTAAAAAATAAATTTAAGGGTAGATTACTGGACCTTAAGGACCACTGATGTACCTTGAAAGCTTTACTCTAAAAGCTAATTAACAGTTCACCATATTCACTTTCTCATATAACGTATACAAAAGATCTACCCTTGGCATTTCAACCCCAGTGAGCAGAAAGAGTACAGTTTAGTGCCTTTACTTCTGAGAGTGTACTGATTTTCTAGATACTGAAATCCTTCCAGTTAACCTGTGACAAATGTGAGCTGGTCCATTAGCAACAATTTCTAATCTCCTGTAGCTCATGATGAGATGGCAGGAAGACATGGGGGTGTTGCTAAAATTCACAGTTATGCATATTCATAGCTCTTGGGGTTTTAATGAGAGTTAATATATAGAGATATCCTCGGGCCATTTGATTAATTCTACAGGAAAAACAAACAAATCAAACAACAGCCTACTTTATTCTACAGATATGTAATGCTTTATTTTTTACGTGTTGTATGTATGTGAGTGTAATCCGGTGTAACTGCCCTGTCCTCTTTTACGTTACAGACCCCTCACCCTATCGCTATGCGCTATAACCCTTGATCAAAAAAAAAAAAACCCTTCTGTCCGTCTTGCGCGTTTTATTGGCCGTCTGCGCGTCGCGCGTGTCAAACGCGTCAAGCGCGATTCGCCTCGCGTATTCCTCCGAGTCGGATTCCGCAGCTCGCGCTCAGTCCGATCGATAGGTCACGATGCGACATCACTGCCCCTAATTGAGGATCCCACCCCACCCACCGCCACCATCACCACCACGCGACCTTAATATGATCGATCCCGTGTGAGACGCGCGCGGCTTACGTTCCCACGGCCGTCCCATGTGGCCTGCGCTCCGCTGGGACGGAGAAACTTCCAGGCTTCACCCGCGCCATCTGGTCCCGGGGCGGCCCATACCGTTACAGGGACCCTTCAAACGTGCTTCCATGTTCAGGATCGGGAGGGGCTGGCGGGGTGGGCACGTGTGCGCGCGGGAACGCGCGCGCCGAGACCGAGCACAGAGAGAGAGAGAGAGAGAGAGAGAGAGAGAGAGAGAGAGAGAGAGAGAAAGAGAATGAATGGTGTGTAGTCGGTGGCAGATGGCTTGTAAGGCTCTGGTCGCGTCTTTAAGCGTACCATATCCCCCATCCTACCCCTCACCCCCCTTTCACTGACTACATCCCCCTCGAGGGCCTTCACAATCAATGAAAAAACGAAAGCATAAAGACCCAAAGAGAGAGAGAGAGAGAGAGAGGGAGAGAGAGAGAGAGAGAGAGAGGCAGGCTCATCTTGTCTTTCCAACCTGCTCACTATAAAGTCTATGCAGAATCTAGTTTATTAGAAAACAAATTACACTATGAAGTCAAGTCTTTCTTTTTTAATGGCTTTCTTTAATGGTTCTGTTTTAAATCTTTCTCTTAAACCTCAGATATTTACCCTTCACTTTGTTCAGAGACCCACAGTGTTCATCTCATCTGTAATGTTCACTGTAAAAATTACTTTCGGGCAAAAATGCAGGCAGAGTTATCCAACTAATCAACTAAGGTTTATTGAAATGTATTAAACCTCATCTCTCTCTCTCTCTCTCTCTCTCTCTTAACTTTCTTCCCATGTTCATTTTAATGACTCTACGAGAAAAGAAAAAGATGGTCTCCGATCTTCATCTGTCCAGTTTGGGGGAGTCTGTGCACACTGTAGCCTCAGACTCAGTGTTCTTCACTGATAGAAGTGAAAACCTCTGCTGTCGGAGCTCATCAGCCTCGTGGCTCGGAGCGTTGTATATTCTGAGAATCCCTTCTGCTTTTCATCCAAATCCAAACTGGTTTAAACTTGAGATTGTTCACAATTTTCCCACTAGTTCAGTGTTTGTTTTGCACCGGTCTGTGATTTAGTTTGCTCCTACATTTTACTAAAAAAAACATAAGCAAAACTAGTCGCCTGATGTAACACAGCACAACTGAATGAAGACTGTACGTCTTGCATGATCTTTTTTTGTCCCACAAAAGATTTATATCTTCATACTATTTGTTTACATCAGTCTGAGGCGCCTCCATAACCCCTGTGAATTTTTCTAACAAGCTTTCTGGTGTTTCTGTCAGTTTAGCACAGTCATATGTTCACTCTGGTCTTCAAACTCCTAGTCTGTAGATTACTAGGGTCCAACATTTCCAGTGATCTCTTGGACTAGTTCAATATAGCATCATTATATAACGCTTTAGGATTTACTATCATGCTACTTAGACATTAAAACATCAACATGAATTTAAGCAAGAAAGCTAACTTGCTGTATGCACCTGTACTTCTGTATACAAACTCAAGGCTTATAGTTATAGAGTTCTAGATCTTGGTTATTTCCATCACTTCCCTGTGTCATGCAACAGGGTCTGTGGCTCACGGTATGGTGGCATCTCTAACACGATGCATCTCAAGACCTCAGAGCTTATTTTAACTGTCCCTTAGAGACCCGGGCTCCCAAGAAAGTGTCATTTTAAGTAGGATAAAATGAATCTATTGCTGTGTTATACACATTCGACACAAACGCCAGCCGTTCAAGAGGAGTTAACCAATTTAAAAGACACTTATTTATCAGCCTGGTGGGTGGAGGACAATTTTTTTTTCCATAAAGCTTTCATATGGTCGCAGCCTAGGATCATTTGTTTTTCTTTTTTCTTTTTTTTTTTGGCCGATCCCTCCCGTCCTGTTTGTAACCGAGCAACAGCTCTCAAGTCTTTTCTTACAATCCCATCTCTCTCTCTCTCTCTCTCTCTCTCTTAAAAAAAAAAGAAAAAGATGTTGTGATGTCAGACTCCGAATGAACTCAGCGGGCATATCTTAACAGTGATGCAATTTGTCTCGCTTGTGTTTGGTTACTATGGACCGCATGGCAAATAGCTTTTTGTGCTAAAGAAAATCACACTTAAATGAATGATCAAATTAAGAACACCCCCCCCAAAACCCACCACCACCACCAACTACACACACACATATACACATACCCATAGCCCCTCCACCACCAACATTCCATGCACACACACACACACACACACACACACAGGAAGTTTTAAGAATGCAGTTCTTTCTTATGTCTGCCTAAAAGAGGCACGAGTAGAAACAGGAGGAATCAAAAACAAGTACATATTTGTTTGAGTGAAGAAATTCTGAGAGAACAACCATAAGAAGCCGATGGACTTGTTTTTCCCCCCTGTGTGTGCATGAAGGGACGAGGGGGGGCTCCTGTAATTGTGAGACTGCGCTGGTGCGCATGCGCAGCCGGTGGGAGCTCGCGCACCCCGTTATATTGTAAGAGGGGGAGAGCAGGTGCTGGCCGAATTACCATACAGCTGAGCGCGCGGAGAGAGCAAACTTTACTCCAGCACCACACAATGGCGAAGTGCCCCGGGGATGGCCACGCGAGCCACATACACAAGCACACACGCGCGCGCATGCACGCACACACGCACACGCTTCATTCTCCTTTCTCAAAGTATCACACGCGCGCATTGCTCGTGCGCGCACACACACGCCCGCAAAGAAAAGAAAGGAAAAACAAGTGGTGAATTTGGCTTCCATACAAATAATGCAAACTGTGTGTGTGTGTGTGTGTGTGTGTCGGCGGCTACATTTCCCTCTGATGGCATGAAGGATGTTTTTCATCATACCAAATGCAACAGGAAATGACATCAAAGAGATGCTACGATCATTTAATCGTGTTAATAGCTTACTCTTGAAAAATAAAGCGTCATTAGTGTGAGGAGAGAAAAATAAAAAACGTCCTTTGTGTTAATTATCATAAATATTTAAGACAACAAATTGCTTTGAAACCATGTGGTGGATTCTTATATCGGGTAAACTCTATATTTAAAGAAGAATCTAAATTAGTTTAAGATAGCACTTTATTAATCCCTGGGGGGGGTGCTGCAAAAGTGCTGGTGAAGATGGTAGTATATTATTATTATTATTATTATTATTATTATTATTTTTATTTTTATTGTATTTTTTTGTTTATAGTGCCAGATATTTTAGGTGTAGCCATTAAAAGGTATATGTTTAGTGCAAAAGTGAGAAACTGGACTAATTTTACTGTAAACACTATGAAAATGCAGTGCACTCCAGCAATCCAGTTTAGAGAGAGAGAGAGAGAGAGAGAGAGAGAGAGAGCTTGTTGGAGCAGGTTTTTTAGGAGGTGAAGTGAAGAGGGGGTGGGGGCAGCCCCATCAGAAAGCGTGGGACAGATTGGGGGTGGTGGTTCATTAGCATATTAGTACCCCGGCATGTGGCACCCCCATATAAAACCTGCGGCCAGGCGGCCTGCCCCAACAGAGCCAAAACGCAACGCGAGGAGAAAGACGGCCGAAAGAAAGGAGGCGCGTCAGGACAGTGACAAAGCGCTCGGTTTGGGACCGAGCAAAAACGGAACTATAACTACACACACACACACTCTAACACACACATTGAAGCCCCCAGAGTTTTTTTTTTCTTTCATGAAACTGAAGGAATTTGAGGATTATTTCTGTGGAAGCAGCAACAAGTAATTTTCGGGAGCAAAGAAAGAGTTTGTGGATTTCTTGGAGTTGGCTTTGGCATCAGTGGGCGCATGAAGGTACTGAGGAAGAAACAACGGATGAATCAATCGGAGAGGAGAATCTGAGGAGCTCAAAGACTTTTTTTTTCTAAATCTCTATTTATTTATTTATTATTTATTATTCACCATGGGGCGCGTGCTTCTGTTGCTCTCAGTCGTGTGCATCTTGGCCAGCCAGGTAAATATACATGAAATCCGTCTGAATTTATTGAACAGGTGCTGGGATGGTTGTATAGGGTGTTTGGTGTTCTGTCTGTAGGATCAGCCTATGATCAGAGTAACATTTAACAAGTTCAACGACAAATAAATATCTGTCGCATTAAATCAAAGTTAATGCCTGTTAATCATTTTTTGCATGGTTTTTGTTTTTCTCTGCAGGCTTTTTGCTCTGGTGTTTTTGAGCTCAAGCTGCAAGAGTTTCTCAATAAAAAGGGCATCCAAGGCAACAGGAACTGCTGTAAAGGCGGGCTAACGTCGCCTTACCAGCAGTGCGAGTGTAAAACGTTTTTCCGCGTATGTTTAAAACACTACCAGCCCAACGCCAACCCGGAGCCGCCGTGCACGTACGGAAGCACCGCAACTCCCGTCCTGGGCTCCAACTCTTTCCAGATCCCGGACACGTTACCGGATGGCTCGTTCACCAATCCCATCAGGATGAATTTCGGCTTCACGTGGCCGGTGAGTCTTAGCAGGAAGTTTTTTTTCTTTCCTCGTGATGCTGAGCGTGTGTTTGTGTGTGTGTGTGTGTATGAGCTGGCGGTGCTCCCGTGATGTGTTTTTGGTTCATCAACTCTTGTCTATCTGTACAGGGAACGTTTTCGTTGATCATTGAGGCAGTGCACGCCGAATCCAAAGAGGATCTCACAACAGGTAGGCACGTGCTTCAGTTATAAAACAACAACACTTCTTTCCGATCCAGAGCCTGTTGGAATAAACAGTCTATAAATTTCCCCCGTCAAATAAACAGAAAACCCAGAGCGCATCATCAGCACCATGACCACACAGAGACACCTGACAGTCGGAGAGGACTGGGCTCAGGACCTGCACAGCGCGGGCAGAACCGAGCTCAAGTTCTCCTACCGGTTCGTCTGCGATGAGCATTATTACGGTGAAGGCTGCTCGGTGTTCTGCCGGCCCAGGGACGACACTTTCGGCCATTTCACCTGCGGCGAGCGCGGAGAGATCATCTGCGATGCCGGGTGGAAGGGTCAATACTGCACAGAGCGTAAGTAATAATAATAATAAAAAAATAAAATAAAAATAAATAATAATAATAATAATAATAATACATCCTGCCATTAGTGCGAGTGAATTTGATTTATAGTTCGAATAGACTGGTGTAAATGTAATTGCGTAAAAGTCTCAAAAAGCTTCAGGAGTTTTGTTCTTTGTTTTTTGTTGATCGTAACGAGATCGGTTAAAAGCGGTTACTGCTTCATTTTTTTGGTGGAGAGGGATGAAAAGGACCATTTATTTAGTGAAAGAAAAAAAAAAACACCCAAACTTAACGGTTAAGGGGCGACTTGTAGGTTAGCTACCCCCCCCCCCCGACTTTCACAACACCACTTGATTTATTCAAGTCGGGGGAAGGAAAGTTCTTTTATTTATTTTCGGAATAATCTCACGCGTGCCATAAATTTACATGCCCGAATCTGATTGGTCGCTTCCTGAGTGGGCCGGGCGCTGATTGGCTGGCGAAGGGGCGGTATTGTTCGAAGTGGGCAGCTGCCGGCAGCGCGTAGACAATGGAGCAGCTGTCGCGCGCTGGCTGCGCGCACACCAGCTGTCCACTCTTATCTTCACTGCCCGGAGACACTGGACGAAAAAAAAAAAAGATTGAAGAAGGAGGACAAGAAGGAGAAAAAAAGTTTTTGACCCACAGGGAAAAGAAAAAAGAGAGAGAGAGAGAGAGAGAGAGAGAGAGGAAAAAAGAGATCCGTTGTTTGTCAGGTCTTTCATTGTCCTCTTGTGTTAAGCAGAACCTCTTCTACAGTGATAAGAAGATTTTAGGATTTTTTTTAAAGGGAGAGTGTAACAGCTAATAGGTTTAGTGATCCCTATCCTTTAAGACAAAATGAATAACCCAGGATTTAGAGTGTAAGTTTCTTCTGTATGTAATCCAAACAAAGAGCATATGGCTATGGCACTGTGGTCCTAATGTGTCCATTTGTCTGTTTTTATAGCAATCTGCCTCCCTGGATGTGATGAAGAGCATGGCTTTTGTGAGAAACCTGTAGAGTGCAAGTAAGTAAACCTGCTTCATGATGTTAGCCTCAAACTAATCTGGTGCATGGGGAATAAATGATTGGATTGTACCCCATATGCTGATCAAAAATCTTTTAGCTTTTAGTTTATATCGCTTTCCTTGGTCACAAAGCTAACTTTGTTTGTTCTTTGCTCGCGTAACAGGTGCAGAGTGGGCTTCAAAGGCCGATACTGTGACGAGTGCATTCGTTACCCAGGATGCCTTCACGGGACGTGCCAGCAGCCATGGCAATGCAACTGCCAGGAGGGATGGGGTGGCCTGTTCTGCAACCAGGGTAAGAACTGAAAAAAATATGTAGAGGAAAAACAAGAGTGTATTATTTAAAAAAAAAGACTCAATACAAAAGTCAGCAGAAAACACTGACTAGGCAGAACACAGAAGGAGAAGAAGTGAAAGGATAACCAAAATACATAATAGACAGAAGTGAAGGCAGCTGTCCAGCTGTTGGCCATGAGCTGCTGTTTTCATCATACTAATCCCCGTTTGTTGCACGTGTCTTTCTTTCCCTCCAGATCTAAACTACTGCACACATCACAAGCCCTGTCTGAATGGAGCCACTTGTAGCAACACTGGACAAGGCAGCTACACCTGTTCCTGCCGCCCGGGATTCACTGGCACCAGCTGTGAGATCGAGGTCAACGAATGTGCTGGGAATCCATGCCGCAATGGAGGAAGCTGCACTGTAAGTTTTTACACTTGTATTACAGATTTTACAGGACTCCAGTGTCAATTAATTTGATATCAGTTGAATTTGGAAGTCATTAACCAATTTTTACACAAATTAAACTTCATCCACTTTATGAAATATTGAGGTTGAGATACTGTTTGTTTGCACTTTTAAGCCAAGTGTTTTGTTTTTTTTTGCTTATACTGCATTAATTTTATGTTATCTTCCAGGACCTGGAAAATACCTACACCTGTGCTTGTCCTCCTGGGTACTATGGCAAAAACTGTGAACTCAGTGCCATGACTTGTGCAGATGGTCCATGTTTCAATGGGGGACGCTGTGCTGATAACCCTGACGGTGGCTACTTCTGCCAGTGTCCCACAGGTTATGCTGGCTTCAACTGTGAGAAGAAGATCGATCACTGCACATCTGGCCCTTGTTCAAATGGTACGACTGGCTTCTTGATATCTGAAAATGTACCTTTTACTTCCTTGTAAAGCCATAATCTTGTCAGAATATAACTGATCCTTAATGAGTATTCTTACCTTAGGATGCTTAACTATTTGGCTTTTAAAGAAGCCTGTTAAACAAACTTGCTCTTATGTGATGTTGTATTTATTTCTTTACCCTACAGGTGCCCGTTGTGTGGACCTAGTGAACTCGTACCTGTGCCAGTGTCCTGAGGGTTTCACCGGGATGAACTGTGACCGTGTCAGCGACGAGTGCTCACTGCTCCCCTGCCAGAACGGTGGTACCTGCCAGGAGGGTGCCAATGGTTATACGTGCACTTGCCCACCTGGTTACACAGGACGTAACTGCAGCTCGCCTATCAGCCGCTGCCAGCACAACCCATGCCACAATGGTGCCACATGCCATGAACGTAACAACCGGTACGTTTGTGCTTGCGTGCCCGGTTATGGAGGACGCAACTGCCAGTTCCTGCTTCCGGAACGTGCATCCCAGGCTGCCAGTGACATCCCATGGACGGCGGTGGGCTCGGGCGTGTTGCTGGTGCTTCTGCTGATTGTGGCGTGTGCCGTTCTGGTGGTCTGCGTGCGATCGAAGGTGCAGCAGAGGCGTAGGAGTCGTGAGGAAGAAGCGGCGAATGGGGAAAGTGAGACTATCAACAACCTCACGAATAACTGCCACCGGGACAAGGACCTCAGTGTCAGTGTGGTGTCGGGATTGGCGCCAGTCAAAAACATCAACAAGAAGATAGATTTTCACAGTGAGCATGACCTGAGTGCCAATGCGGAGAAGGGTGGCTTTAAGTCGAGGCACCAAGCCTCCGACTACAACCTCGTGCACGAAGTGAAGTACGAGGTCAAGCACGAGGTGAAGCTGGAGCATTTTGGGAAAGAGGCAGCAGCAAAGGAACTGGCCGATAGCTGCGAAGATGTGAAGTGCCAAAGCTTGCAAGACTCGTGCGAGTTTGAAGAAAAACGCAGAAAACGCTTGAAAAGGTGAAAATCTAAATAAACAAAAATCTTTCGGACCCGAGTCATATCTTTACTACTACATATTACCAGTGATACTAATGTCTTGTTTATCTTCTTTACTTCACAGTGACGCATCAAAGTATTCCGAGTCGAGATGTTCCGAGTCCAAGTTCTCAGAGTCGAAGTACTCTGAATCAAGGTATCCCGAGTCGAACTGTTCCGATTCGCTGTATTCCGAGTCAGCATGCGCATCTGCATGTGCATCGGCATCCGTGTCGGCGTGCGTCGACACCAAATACAAGTCCGTCATGGTCATGTCGGAGGAGAAAGATGAATGTGTAATTGCAACCGAGGTGAGAATCAAATACAATAATAAGATGAATTCTCAGACTGCATGATCTCCTTACACCTTATGTTTTCTGTTACTAATGGCTAATCTTGTTTTCCTTTTTCCTTCGCTCAGGTGTAATTGGCCTCAAGGAAGCCGATGCTCATTTGGGTGCTATGGAGGACATTTTGAACTTCCATAGAAAATGCTGCTGCTCAAAACCTTAGGTGGAACTGTCCCACCTCATGATTACTGCTGCTGAGAAAGTAGGACTGATTTAACTGATATTCAGGGTGAGCTGGTTCTCTGTTCTGAACGAATCGCAGGCAAACGTTGGCCTGTAGGCTTGGAAACGTCCTGAAACGAACAGAGGAGTGGTTGCGGAAAGTTTACCACCCCTCTTTCGAACGTATCTGTAAAATTTACCCGTAAAGCCATTTTATAAAGGTGTTGGACAGCATGTGTCCATTTTGATAGTGCTTAGATTTATGACGCGGAAAGAAAAAAAAATATGAAAAGGAAAAAAAACATTTGAAAGGAAAAGAAGAAGTAGGAATTCGAGGAAACGTATCGCAATGTTCTGCCATGTGGTAAGCGGTACTGTGGCAACGTTGTGGCAATGTTTTTTATCAATATTTTGGCAACATTTGCTGTATTTTCTTTTTTCGCCAATTTCTCCAATGCCCACACAGGTGCTATATTACTGTGCCCAGAGAATGCACCGAACGTGAAAGATGTTAAAGAAGAGTAGATAAAGAAATGTATCACAGCGTCTTTGCCAATGTCCATCTCTCGTGGATTCGATGGCGACGTCGTCGTGGCAACGTTTTAGCAATATTTTGGCAACATTTGCTGTTTTTTTCGCCAGTATCTCCAAGCCCCACAAGTCAGTGTGCAAGAGACCACATCAAAACGGTGGATGTTTGGCCATACTGGCCTGTCTTTCACTAGGTTAAATGGTGCATGATGTCATATTCTTGTCACGTGACCGGTGGAGACTATATGTATTACTTGATCACTGTGTAAATGGGGAAAAAAAAAAAAAAGAAACTCTAAGTCTTCCGAGCCTCCACTTCTTTTTGTAATATGGTTTATAATATGGTTTTCGTCTAAGTATGTAATTCTGTTCCGTCATGATAAAAAAAAAGCATTTGTGTTAATATGAATAATATCCTAAGTTGTTTGTTTTGCTTGTTTCTTTATTACAACAAAAAAAAATGTGTATGATTTAAGTTAATTTATTTTATTTAAGTTGTATTTCTAAAATTTTTGTAAGGCTTTTTAAGATTATTTAAGTTCTTTCTTAAGTTGTACTCGTTACTCGCAATGGCACTTCGGGTTGCTGGGATGTTTCAAGATATTATTATTTAAGAGGATTGTAAAAAGAATGTTATTAATGCTATTGTTGTTGGGGTTTTTTTTGTTTGTTCCCATTTTGTCTTTTGTTTTTTCGTTTTGAGAAGGATTTAGCTTAAATTATTTTTCCAAATAAAGAAAAATATGAAATATTAAAAAAAAGCTTTGCGCTGTTGCTACATGTTCACTTCACTCGGAATTGACTCGTGGTTCACGTGACCTCCTTTTACTTGTCCTGGTATCTTAGATAAACAATTTCATATACAGAAAAATATAAAAAAAATTATCAAGTAGTAGTAGATGGATTTGGGCATAAACAAAAAAACAATAGACAAAACTTTTCCAAAAACTAAGAAAGTTTTCACTCATTAAATGAGGTAACACACGCTACTAATTTCTGCACATGATATCTGCGGTACAGAACTTTTTTTTCTTTTTTGGGGGCATTTTATAGCTGTTATTCGGTTTTCTCTGTTATTAGCGGTCCTTTAGAGGAATGGGTGGATGGATGGGGGGGGGGTGTTCAGTTCTTTTGATAGGGATGTGAACAGAGCTAATCATTGCCATCTGCTGCAGCCTCCTGCTCACCCCATACCGAGCCATTCAAACCCCCTTTACAGTCCTCCCTCTGGCTCGGCCACACATATAACACAGAGACCGGGGCTCTGAAAAACATGGCAAAACGGACCAATTATACCGACAACTCTGTCAACATGAGTGGAGAGAGAGCTAGCATTCTGAATTTTTTAGCAGCTAGAGGATGGAAGAGAAAGAACGGGAGCCTATAGATTGCTCAAGGACCAATACGAAAAGTTTTTTTTTTTTTTAATTAATCTATACTACTTCAACCAGGTTGTGTCACTAAAACAAAAGTACACAATTATTTTAATTTTAAAATGTTTTTCTAATCAATTCCAGACTTTTCTACAATTACTACAAGTACTAATTAGATTGAATTATTTGACGCAATGCTGGTTAAAATTTGGAAGGAGAAACTTTTTTGTTTTGGCCAGAGTGAAAGTGATCATTTCTGTGCAAGGTCTCTTACGACAGTCATCAGTGAGACTCTTGGGAGTAGGCGGCGTCACACACAATGCTGCGCTGGACAATGGCGCAATACAAAAGGGCAACATTTGGGAGTGCCAGTGTGTGTCTCTGAATGGACGGAGAAAGGGGAGGAGGGATGGGATGAGATGGGGAGTGGGGGTCTGTGGGGCAAAGAACGACAGATGTTGTCTGTCCTCCTGAGTCAAAGCGCCCTGCAGGCAGAAAACACCAGCTAGACCCCACATGGCCATGGAAGATAGAGACAATGGAAATACTTTAAGTTTTGGGCCAAGCACATTTTGCTCCACTCTGCTCATTCGACCATGCTTGAATTACTTTGGGGGGCAAACTTTGCGTAACATTACTTTGCCCTACTTTCCTGTTTACCTCATGTCATACCTTTATATATCAGTTTATAACCTACCACTACTTAGCATACATTACATTATCTTGCTCGACTATCAGTCCTAAATTTCTGGGTTAAAAATATAACCCTCCAAAGTTGGTCATTTTACTGAAAACTAGGATTCGAAGAACAGGCTTGGATCCCTCAATTAGTTCGAATGACTTAGCTGACTCAATGGAAAACTGGGCCAGGAATGAGAAGGTTTGCTCTGTGATCTCATTGCAATTTAATGAGCAGATCATGTGGTGTCCTCGGGGAACTGACAGTAATGCTATATCCCCCACACAACATAGACACCAAAAAGTAACGCAGTGCTCAAAGAGTCAAAACTTAGAGTCAATTACCATCTGCCACCGTTTGGCAAAACCATTGTATTATGGCCTGAAATATACAACAAATTAAAGAAGGCTTAAACCTAACAGAAGTAGAGCTGTTTCAAGGAGGTCATCAGTTTCAGGAAGCAATACGAGAAGAAAAAACAAGAGATATGAAGAGAGTAGTGAAAAAAAAAAACGCAAGGAGCAAGGCAAGTGGAGGCACAGGAGATGATGAAAAAGTCATGAGTGGAGGCCGAGTCTAGCTTATGTTACACTCTGACGCGTCTAAAGTAATGAACGAGAGAACAGGAGGTGCCTGGATGAGAGGATGGAGAGAAGTAAAGGGATAAGACTCTGGCAAGTTCAACAGGAGACTCTTCGGTGTGACGGCTGCTCCCTAGCAGTGAGTATATACTTTTCCTCAGTGTGCTGTATCTTGTATAGCCTAGCACTCTGGAAAAGATAGTAAACATTCTGTCTTGCTATTTAGGTTGCTGTGTACAATATTCGAATGTCTTCGTTTGACCGCTAACTGTCCCTTAATCCCATTGATTTCTTTCATTTCGTGTCAGTCTTTAGCTGTTAATTCATTTATTCGTTGTTCTTGATTAATGTGCCTAGTCTAATCATTGGCATGAACCCCATCTGACCTCTGAGCTCGGAGAGACCGGTGTAATTCCTGATTCACATTAAAATATCCTGTTTCTGCTAAGGATCCTGCTAAGATTGCACCTATCAGACGACAAAGGATTCTCTCTCTTCACCTCGCCAGCCTAAATTATTCACTCCTGGTTGGATTATGTCACATTTTAACAATCAGCCAAATTAAGGTGTAGTGTGCTTAACGATCAGCTGTCGTGCTGTCCAGGAGCTCCCGCTGTACTCCTTCTCTTGGCCTAGAAATAAGATGACTGATCTGAGGTTGTGTGACCGACACTTGATGTTTATCGGTAGATTTTTATCTTTTGTTATCTGGGATCTCACTTTATAATTCATTATTTTATGTTGTTTTCTCTTCTCTTACAGAACCTACTAAGGACCAAGGACCAAGGAGACCTGCATCAGTCACTCATCCATATAAGATACCACAGGACACCAGCAAGCGACTCCAGAAGGAGGAGAGCAGTTTTAAATGAAATCTCAAGACACTAGTCCTGTATGGAACGCCACATGTATAACCAAACAATACTGCTCCAAACCTTTCTTGGAATCTGGAGAGCTTTCTAGAGAATGACTCAACTTGATTCTCCTCTGCAGCATTCCGGTCGCCGTTCCGAGATGGAGTCTCGCAGTAGAAACACCAGTAGAAGGAGCAGTGTCAGTCAACGCACAGGTCAGACAAGACATCACTGTGCAGGGATTTTTATTTATTCTTAAAATAATCGGCTTGTTTAAGCATAATCAATATTTTAATGGGGTTTTTTTCTTGCACTCCACTCATAAGATGATGGAATTAAAGTAGTAACCATTCCTAAATTAGATGTCTGGTTGGATTATCCTGATCATGGCCCATAAAAACAAATGCAAATAAAAGAAAAAATACTCTGTAATAGAAATGTTTATACTGACAATAAACTGTCAATAGTGACGTTTAGAAAAGAAACCATTTATAATACACTCAATTGATCTTGGTTCATTCGTGTTTTGTGTATTAATATTGGTGAAAAATGCTTGGAAAACCATTCACATAGCTCTGATCCACCTACCTGTTCTGCTTTACTGTTCATCACATTAAATATCTTTAATGAACACTTGAAACGTGGTGCTGATTCAGAGACAAGTGAAAGTCTGGAGATAACGCGTAAATATGCGAGTTATCACCAGTCATTCTTTGTAAAGGTCAGACAAGGTGCCTTACATGCATTATGTATTATGTCAGAAGCACTGTATCAATTACAACCCCTTTTTCTCTAACAGAACCAAAAAAAGAGAGGGACCAAAGCAGCAGTCGTGCCATTTTCCAAAGAGCCAACCGCTTCCTGTCCCGTGACCGAGAACAGCCGAATGACAGCCCTCAAGCTCCCGTGCGGTACTACGAGAGAGGACACCCTCTTCCCAACAACTGCAGTCCTGAGCGCAAAGCCACCATTCCCTTCCGAAACCCCGAACTGGGCCTTCCGTCCTACAGGAGGCGCCACGACGCGCTTAGCAACGAAGCCATGAGCGGCCTCTCTCCTCTACGCTGCATGACCTATTCAAACTTCAGACGTGGTGACAGTCAGTCCCGTGCAAGCCCACGTTCGTGTAGTCCAAGGTCCTCCAATGTGTCTCCACAAAGGCAATCCCACAGCTCCTCCCATCGCAGAGGTTCGACCTCCCATCTTCACGCGAGCTCTCACACTTCATCTAAACGAGCCTCTCGGAAATGCAGTCCAGCAACAAGACGAGCCTCGGTGGTCTCAAAGACACACTCCCCCTCTCGAAATTCTGCCTCTAACAGATATACAGATTCATCAAGCCACTCCCACAAGCAAAGTCCTTCTCAGAGCTCCTACGGTCAACACAGTCTGGACTCGGAAAAGCTGTATCGGAATCTACAATCAATTGCTAGTTCAGCGGAATCGGACACCTCGCAACAGGGAAGAAACGGTTGGTCAAAAAGATCTAGGGCCGAAATGGAAAATGAGAGTTACGGGTATGAGAATGGCCGAAGCAGCCGCAGTAGTGGTTGTAACAGTCGGAAAAGCAGATCCAACACTGCTTGCAACAGCAGAGATTTCTCACCGCCAGGTAGTCAGTACAACAGAAGCCAATTTTCACCAAAAGGAAGTAGTCGTATGAGTGGATATAACAGTCGCAACAGTGGTCGCAACACAGGCGCGAACAGTCACAACAGTTCACCTCCTCGTAGGGATTATGATCAAAACGGCCATAGTTCAACGAGGGATAGAAAACAAAATGATTACAGAAGTGATAAATTGCAACCATTATCGAAATCATCCATGACAGACAGACACTCCAGAACAGATCTTAGCCAATCACAGGGGTCCTGGCATGAGACGTCACACTCTCCCATGAGCCCCGCTTCCCCAGAGTCATCACACAGCATCTCGCCGTCAAAGCAAAGCCAAGAAGACACCATGAAAACAGACAACCAGACCACAGAGAGAAGCAGAAGCACCATTCGACGTGGTCTGGAAGCACTGATACTCTCTGAAAACAACAGATCTAAGAGCCAGCCACCTGTGCCCGAGATGACAATAGAGGACTATGTAATCATAGCTGATATTCCCAAAGTAAATCTGTATCCGGAAGAAGAGGAGGCAATCGTAGTGAGAAGACGGCCTCAGAGTCGCAGTCCACGTCGAGACAAACAACACAGGTCAGAAAGACAAGGCAAAAGAGGGAGGAGAGACAAGGACCTTTTACTGATGTAGTACAGGAACATTTGTTTCCAGAACACTGAAACACTATTATTTCCATTAAACCTAATTATGTGTGGTTTTGGTTGTATATTTTTTTACTACCTGCTCTAGATTCAGCACTTTTCATCAGGAATTACACTGTTATAAGCTTCGTAAACGAGCAACCTATCAGGAAACATTGACCATGGTATCAAGAACCAAAAAAACCCAAATATGTTGGTTCCTCTTTAGTTTCATGCTGTGGAAAAAAAATTTATTCTTAAAGGGGAAGTCGAATTTCCATTTTTCATGCCATTTGTTCCTCATGTTCTCTTAGCTACAGAGAAGAGAGAGAAGGCCGTGGTGAATCCGTAGAGGCGGAGGAACGCGGGAGAGGACGGGAGCGAGGGCGGGACCGTAGAGAGAGGGAGAGGAGACGCCATAACAAGGACGCCGGAGGCTCGTCCGAAACCAACAGTACCGTCTCCGGCGTTACACAGGTTTCGCAGGTGAAAAGCATGGCACCTGTCTTCAACAGTGTCTACACAAACATGGACTGTTAATGATGTTAGCTTGATTCCAAGTCGTCCGCTATTCACTAAACCTGTAACACAAGACGCGTGAATCCATACAAGTCATTTTTTTTTCTCCATTTCTGATATGAAGCTGATATCAGAGCTAGCACGTCAGTTACAAGTACAGGTGATGTGATGGAGAAGAGGCTTCACAAAGCATCCATCTCAATGGGATTGACCTCACATGCTACAGCGTATTGTGTATTTCTGTAGACAAGTTGAGTGTTTTCTTCAATTGCAGCGATCCAGAGAAGAAAATAACTCTTCAGATAGACATGAGGGAAAACAACATGACTCTCCACTGATGCAGGTAACCTTTACCTCATGAAAACACACACACACACACACACACACACACACACACACAGAGTCAGATGCCATGATGTGGGAGGTTTCGGTGTCCAGTTTCTGCTTCAGGCTGAGGTGTCTCACTACACAGTTTGAAAAATGAGCCACACGAAGGTAGGTCTCTTTTTTTTAAAATAAATAATATAAAAGTAGATATGATAAAAAAAAAAAAAAATTTGTTAGCCATAAGACATTCTGAGGGGGGAGACACTGATAGCAACTTAAGCTAGCGGTTTTATGATTCGCGCCATTGGCACGGAAGTCACGTGACTAGTTGTTCGAGACCAGTGTGGCTGCGCTACAAAACCGCAGACAGAGAGCTGTATGGTTAAAATTCCCGTGCCTTTTTTTTAAGATGAGGCGAAAAAAGTCATTTATGATCAACAGAAAAAAAAATTGACGCCTAAGTAAAAAGAGAAATGCGCACAATGTATTTTATTCCTCGATAACAAACCCGAAAGGATGCTGCCTAACGTTTTAAACCAGATGATTTGCTGACA
Organism: Hemibagrus wyckioides; assembly: GCF_019097595.1. Taxonomy (NCBI): domain Eukaryota; kingdom Metazoa; phylum Chordata; class Actinopteri; order Siluriformes; family Bagridae; genus Hemibagrus; species Hemibagrus wyckioides. The sequence continues at coordinate 18,036,416 of NC_080735.1, read as the reverse complement.
GTGGATATTACACGGAAACTGCGCGCATAACAGCTTCATCTCTTCCTGTTTCATGCCTTCTGCCGGCTTACATTCGACAACGATGACGGTGAGTGCTGGGATTTCTTTTTTATTTACGTTGTATACATGATAGGCGCGCGTGCGTGCGCGCGCGTGTGTGTGTGTGCGCGTGAGTGTGCGTAGGATGAGATGAAGGGGGCGTGTCTGATTTCCAGCAGGTGTTTTCATCAGTAGGGTATCTAAAGGGTCCTTAGGGAGTTTACAAAAACGGTCAAGCAATAGAAAGGAACCGTACAAGTTCTAGCATGTGGTTCTTAATGAGCCTTGTGACTTATCTGTACTTTTTATTACACTTTCCACACACTGGTGGACATCACCACCAATCTTTCGTTCATTGAGTTTCAGTGTCCGCTTTATTCTGGTGAGGGTCATCGGCTTGTCCATCTTCTTCTTTGGGCTTTTCCCTTCACAGCGAATCATCTCTCTCCACCTATCCTTATCTTCTGCATCCTCAACACTTGCACCCACTAGCTTCATATCCTCATTTATTCCATCCATATACCTCCTCTTTGGCCTCCATGTCCAACATTCTCCTACCAATATACTCACTCTCCCTCCTCTGGACATGTCCAAACCATCTTAATCTGTCCTCCCTAACTTTGTCCCCCAAATGTCCAACATGAGCCGTCCCTCTGATGTACTCGTTCCTAATCCTGTCCAACCGTGTCCCTCCCAAAGAGAACCTCAACATCTTCAGCTCTGCTACCTCCTGCTCTGACTCCTGTCTCTCCCTCAGTGACACTGCCTCTAAACCATACAGCATGGCCGGTCTCACCACTGTCTTTTCCTTCACAGCTTGGGAAGTGAGGAAAATATTAAGTGCCTTAAGTTTTCTTCACATCTCTGCCACCACATAAAACAAATCAATAACTTTTATATGATGAGCCATAAAACCAGAGAACAATTTCTTATAGGTTATGAGTAAAAACAAAATGATGTAGATTCGTAAGCATATAGAAAGGTTGTTTACAAGCTTCTTCTTCTCCTTATTAGGCAATAACAGCATCAGAAGATAGTTCCCTATAATCTTATGCAAAAGAATCTTTTACAGGAACACGTTGTATAAAACTGTGATTACATAATACAGATGTAATACAGATGAGCTAAATATTAGATTTTAGAAGATTAGATATTAGAAAGATTAACTATTATTTTAAGGTGCATGCTGGTTACATTTCTACTCATTAAAAGTCATCTATGGATTAGCTGAAACACTAGAAGAAGGACAAAAAGCTTCTTATCTGTGCTTCTGATGATCATGTCTGATCTGTTGAAGGCTAAGCTAACGGTTGTGATGTGACTTTATTTATAGCTCAACTCTCTGGATCTTAAAAAGGGATGGATGTTCATGTTGGATAACTGCGCAGAAGTAAGAAGAATTTTATCGGAAAATATGTTTGTGTATGTGTTTTCTCGAGATAATGGCTGAACAAGTTTTAAAAAAGGTTCTACTTTCTGCCTACCGTTACGCTTTAGCATCTGTGAAGTAACCTTCGTAAAATAACTAGCAGTTTTAATCATCCACCTTCCAGAAAACGTTTAGAGCTGTTGTATCATGTATTCCTGTTGTCAGTGTCACCGACTCAAATGTAAATATAAAAGTTTTAACGTAAGTCATGAATGATTTTGGAATCTCTCTGTTTCTCACACCAGTGTATATGCTTCTCGTTTACATGAAGTTAAGCCCCACCCACTTTCACACACTGTCCCTTATCGCTGTAAACTGGTGTGTTCTTTTGTCGATAGATAAAAAAACAAACACTGATTGAACAGTAACAGTTAGAAAATAAAATTTGCACCAGTTATAGTCGAACAAAATACATCCATCCATCATACCCACTTTATTCCTAATTAGGGTCATGGGGATCTGCTGGAGCCTATCCCAGCACACATTGGGCAAAAGGCAGGGGTACACCCTGGACAGGTCACCAGTCCATTGTAGGGCCACACATATAGACAGACAACCACACACACTCACACTCACTCCTATGGGCAATTTAGAAAGGCCCCCGCCTGTTCGAACCCAGGATTCGGACCCAGGACCTTTTTGCTGTGAGGCAACAGTGCTAACCACTAAGCTACCATGCTCCCCCAAACTAAATACAGTCTCTTCCAATTATGTAATTTAATATATTTAAATTTTGTTATTAATTTAAAAGTGAAGGTGTCCAAATGTGTACTACACACAGCTAGTTAAAATGCTACTACTTCTTGATGATGTTAAACATTCTCATCCGGTAGTATTGTTCTTTGTACTGAATAAACTTGATATGTTTATATTTTTATCCTCTCTGCACGATGTTCCTGAAACACTGCTTCCCCTCTGTGTTTAGTGGAGAAAGTTCTGGTTTGTTCTGGACAGCTCTGGACTGAGATACTATACCAACCCTGATGCTGAGGAGGTGAGCTGATCACATACACATTTAATCTGATTTCACACAATATCATTCATCACTGCCTTTTTAAGGAACGTCTAGTTAAAGGAGCGGTGGTGTCAATTTGCTGCGGTGCTTTTTCCAAATAAAAATGAGTTTTTATTGATTGGCTGGGCTGAGGTAATGTTGAGTTAGGACTATGGACATTGAGGTGTATTAAAGAGTTTAAAGTAACAAACAAAACATCATAAGTAAGAAAGAAAATCTGGTAGATACTGTCTCTTCTGTGTCAGGGTGATGAATTAAACTTTTTTGCCTTGTTTATATGTGATAGGGGGATGGGCCAGATGGAGAGATTGATATTTCATGCTGTCTCGATGTGGTGGAGTTTGAAGCGGATAAGAACTACGGACTTCAGATACACGTAAGAATTTCTGTTGTATGTTTGGGTACAAAATTAAATGTAAAGGTTTACAAGAAATTGACACTGACAGACACAGAGGCCACGCCTCCTTCACTGGGACTGACACACACAAAGGCCACACCTCCTTCACTAGGACTGACACACACCAAGGCCACGCCCCCTTCTCTGAGACTGACACACACAGAGGCCACACCACCTCATGTGACACTGACATAAAGAGTCCATGTCTCCTTCAGTGTGACTGACACATACATAGGCCACACCTACTTTACTGAGACTGACACATGCATAGGCCATGTCTCTTCACTGAGACTGACACACAAAAAAGACCACACCTCCTTCAGTGTGACTGACACATACATAGGCCACACCTCCTTTACTGAGACTGACACATGCATAGGCCATGTCTCCTTCACTGAGACTGACAGACACAAAGACCACACCTCTTTCAGTGTGACTGACATATACAGAGGCCACACACCCTTTACTGAGACTGACAAACACAGAGGCCACACCTCCTTCACTAGTAGCGATGAAACACTGAAGATATGCCTGTGATTGGTACATACCTTGTCTTCTTTAGACATAAATGTGTTTCTATGTTCTTAAATCGTATGTGGTTCTGGTGGTCACTAATTTAGAATTTGTTGAATGTGTACTATACAATGTTAACATTCACTTGTCCGTGTCTGCCATGTTCTGGATGTGTTCTGTCTGCTGGCGTACAGATGAATGATGCTGAAATCACCCTGTCAGCCATGACTTCCCGCATCAGGAGGAACTGGATCGATGTTCTGCAGAGACGCATCAGAAGCACTGAATCACCTGATAACATGCGGTACGGCGCATCCTCCTCATATCACTCTTCCCTGGAGACAGGGATGGAGACAGGGGGAGTTTATTAAGTTCCATTTATCACCCTAAAGCCTTCTTCCTCTCTGATTCTTGGGCTGGTTTCTATGCGAACAACCTTTAAAGGTTCCCCCAAAGGGACTAACCAAAAAACGCTTAATAGTTCTAGCTTCATATTCATGTTAGCACCCTAAATGTATTGATATGCTTGATTTTTAGGTTCTTTGTTGAACCTCACAAGCAGTACCCCTTTTGAACACAAAGAACCCTTATTTTTAAAAGGCTGACTCTGCCTTTTTGTAGCATGTAGCTGGATGATATAGACACCATGATGTGAACTTGATATAATTTCAAAGAAGGGCTCAAGTCTTAGAATGTCAAAAGGTGAAAAGGGTGCCAATAATTTTGATGAACTTTTGGGAAAACGTTGTAGACTGGCTATAGGTCTGGGGAACTGGGGTCTTTTTCAATACTGAATATTAGCTCCAATTTATTTATGCATATGCATTCATCTGCTCATCTCTCAGGTCAGAGCCCACTAGCCCATCTCACGATGACCCCGACATGATGTCACTGCCTTTGACCAATCACCGGGAGGCAGGCGTGGGCCGAGACACGGAACAGGAAAAGCGGTTAGGGGACAGGACTAAGTGGTTCCAGGAAGCTGCCTCGGACAGAGAGGCCGACAGCCCGTGGGACAAAGTGCAGCTGAAAAAGGGGGCAGTAGCTTGTGTTATGCCTCATATCCATGAGACCATGACAGGGATGGACATCGAGAAGAAATGGGAGGATTTTGAGAAGATTCCTGTCGGAGAGATGAGGTCATTGTCGCTGATCGGCTCAGACGCTCCACAAGGAACCAATGAGGGGCTACAGAGTGAGGTATCAAGTGTAATGTCTCAGATCAAGTCATGGACTTGTTTCCTGACCATCACATATATTATTTATCTACCTTGTCTCTTCTGAGATTTATAGAATAGAATAGAAGTGTTTATTGGTCACATATACATTACAGCACAGTGAAATTCTTTCTTCACATATCCCAACTTTGGAGGTTGGGGTCAGAGGGGGCGGTCAGCCATGATGCAGTGCCCCCTGGAGCAGTGAGAATTGAGGGCCTTGCTCAAGGGCCCAACAGTGGCAGCTTTGTGGTGCTGGGGCTTGAACCCCAATGCTCCAATCAACAACCCAAAGCCTTAACCACTTAAACCACCACTGCCCACTATAATTACATTAGTGACCATTCACAGCACAGTGCATTTTATTTGCCAGTGTAATGACTGACATATTAACTGACCAACAAACAGCTGAATGAAGCTCAAAATCTCTTAGGGGTTGGGGGTTTGATTCCTGTCTCCGCCCTGTTTGTGTGGTGCTTGCATGTTCTCCCCATGCTTTGGGGGGTATTCTCTGCGTTCTCTGGTTTCCTTCCTCAGTCCAAAGACATGCCTTGTAGGCTGATTGGCATCTCTACTTTGTCTGTAGTGTGTGTGTGTGTGTGTGTGTGAACCCTGTGATGTGAAAAACGTGCTATTTTAAAAACATAAACATGCATGAAAGAACTTTAGAAGCTGAAGTGCAACTCTTTCTCCTGGTCCTCAGGTGCCTCCGAGGCAGCAGACGGAAGTGATGCGTAAATGCCGAGCCGGACCAGGATCTGCGCTTCCCTGCGGCCCGGGTTCACTCTGTGCCTCCAGGCTGGAAGAGCTAGAGAGAGAACACAGGGAGAGACTGCAGGAAATGGAGAGAACACATGAGAGAGACAGGAGACAGCTGGAGACTCAGAGAGAGCAGATGCTGAGGGACGAGGCACAGCACGCTGCAAAAGGTGAATACAGGCTTCGTAAAGACATTTTTAACCATGTTACGGAGCTTGACTCGCTGACTCTGTCACTCTCTCTGCAGCGATTGAAGCTCTGAGGAAGGCCCATCAGGAGGAGCTGGAGAGACTGAGAGGAGGAGAACAGACAGTAGTGAGTGAGTGCAAGTGAGTGCATAAAATTATACATGAATCTACATTATTAAAGTTTTGTGCAGTCAGTTGCATGACAAACTGCACAGATTTGGACTTTGGATTTTGTATTCCCTGAGTGTTAAGTGTTAGAAATATCTGTTTTGCCTAATCATTGTTGAAGTGGTGGACATTAGTCATTATAAAACATATAAACCCCTCCCCTTTTAAAACCTATAAGCCCCTCCCCTTATAAAACCTATAAACCTCTCCCCTCATAAAACCTATAAACTTAAAAAACCTATAAGCCCCCCCCTTTAAAACCTATAAGCTTATAAAACCTATAAGCCCCTCCCCTTATAAAAAGCTCTAAACCCTGCCCCTTATAAAACCTATAAACCACTCCTCTTTTAAAACCTATAAACCCATCCCCTCCCCTTGTAACCCCTTTAAACCCCTCCCCTTATGAAACCTATAAACCCCTCCCCTTATAAACCCTATAAACCCCTTCCCTTGTAAACCCTTTAAACCCCTCTCTTTATAAACCCTATAAACCCCTCCCCTTATAAAACCTATAAACCCTTCTCTTTATAAACCCTATAAACCCCTCCCCTTATAAAACCTATAAACCCCTCCCCTTATAAAACCTATAAACCCCTCTCTTTATAAAACCTATAAACCCCTCCCCTTATAAAACCTATAAACCCCTCCCCTTATAAAACCTATAAACCCTTCTCTTTATAAACCCTATAAACCCCTCCCCTTATAAAACCTATAAACCCCTCCCCTTATAAAACCTATAAACCCCTCTCTTTATAAAACCTATAAACCCCTCCCCTTGTAAACCCTTTAAACCCCTCCCCTTATAAAACCTATAAACCCCTCTCTTTATAAACCCTATAAACCCCTCCCCTTATAAAACCTATAAACCCCTCTCTTTATAAACCCTATAAACCCCTGATTATAAATCACTGCACAGGTGTAGGAATGTGAAGACAGACAGTACAGAGTGAGTTAACGGGATGTTGATTATGAGCAGGGTGTGAGGATGAAGTCTGGGATGAGCAACAGGATGCAGTTTATGATTACAGCAGCAGCAGCAGCTCTTAGTTACAAATCTCCACTATCCAAGTATCTGAATGATCTAAGGGTGAGACTCGGGTATAAAGTTACTGCTGAGTTATTTTCACCGGAGGTAGCACTGTGCGGCGCGGTGCGGTGCTAACAGCTGTGTAGGGTGCAGGAGAGTCATACAAAAGAGCTGCGACAAAGGAACAAAAGCCGATTGAGTACTAAATAGATTTTCAATGAATCGGTTCAATCCATCAACAGATCAATTAACCCATTAAAGCAGACATCTGTTCTTTGGTAAATGAATAAACCATCGTGCATGTGTGTGTGTGTGTGTCAGGTCCGAGTGTGTGTCTCTGCAGCAGGAGCTGGATGGTCTGTCAGAGCAATACACTCAGAGGTGTGTGGAGCTGACTGACTTACAGAACGTCACGGGCCAGAGGCACACGCTGATCAAGGAACGGCACAGAGAAGTGGAACAGCTCCGCAAAGAGAACCAGGTACTCCAGTGAGAACCGCAGAGAAACACCTGCAGAACACAGTGAAGCCAGGTCACAGAGAGAGAGAGAGAGAGAGAGAGAGAGAGAGAGAAAGAAAGACTAAAAAAGTGACTGAATAAATAAAGAGAATGTGAAGAAATTTAGAAAGAAGATAGTCATGAAGAGGAGCATGAAGAGCATGAGAAGAAAGAAAGAAAGAACGAAAAAAAGAAAGAAAGAAAGAAAGAAAGAAAGAAAGAAAGAAAGAAAGAAAGAAAGAAAGAAAGAAAGAAAGAAAGAAAGAAAGAAAGAAAGAGACAGTTTGTATACATACACAGAACCTTTTCTAAAAGAAAAATCCTCTGCTATTATACAGAATCCATGAGAGAGAGAGAGAGAGAGAGAGAGAGAGAGAGAGAGAAAGAAAGAAAGAAAGAAAGAAAGAAAGAAAGAAAGAAAGAAAGAAAAAATTTAGAAGAAATTGTGAAGAAATTTAGAAAGAAGATAGTCATGAAGAGGAGTAGAACATGAGAAGAAAGAAAGAAAGAGAGAAAGAAAGAAAGAAAGAAAGAAAGAAAGAAAGAAAGAAAGAAAGAAAGAAAGAAAGAAAAAGAAATTTATTCAAGAAATGCAGAGTGATTGAGAATTGAAAAAGAGTAGGAAGGAAAGAGGGAAGAAAAAACCCATTTAGGAAGAGTGAAAGAAAAGTGAGAGAAGTGCATAAACAAAGAGAACTCATTAGAGAAAAGTCACTTGATAGAATGAGAGAGAGAGAGAGAGAATGAGAGAGAGAGATAGAATGAGAGAGAGAGTAATAGATGAGTGGACGTATTAGATGACAGTGTGTGATTAGCGACAGCTTATATTTCAGTCATTATAGTAAGTGAGGCAGCAGCAGTGTGAGTGGATGTGGTTAAGATGTAGTTTAGCTCTGTTAGCTTTCACAGCCACAGCTTCCTGTTTCATACAGACACCTAGACTTAGTGTCATTAATGCATATCCTTTTCTCACTGGTCCAGCACTGGAACTGTCAGTTTCACAAACACTTCCTGTCCCCTGCTCAAACAGGAACTGCAGGCACGCCTGACCGAGGAAATGAGTCTAATGCGGTCCTTCATCACGGGTCAAAGGTCAGGGGTCGTCCCTGTCGGAAGCTACGAGCGCAGTGCCTCAGAACTGGAGGTAAGACACACCGATCAGGCATAACATTATGACCACTGAGAGGTGCCGTGAATAAGACTGATGATCTCCTCATCATGGCACCTGTTAGTGGGTGGGATATATTAGGCAGCAAGTCAACATTTTGTCCTCAAAGTTGATGTTAGAAGCAGGAAACATGGACAATCGTAAGGATTTGAGCGAGTTTGATGAAGGGCCGAATTGTGATGGCTAGACCACTGAATCAGAGCATCTCCAAATCTGCAGCTCTTGTGGGGTGTTCCCGGTCTGCAGTGGTCAGTATCTATCAAAAGGAAGGCACAGTGGTGAACCGGAGACAGGGTCATGGACGGTCAAGGCTCATTGATGTACGTGGGGAGTGAAGGCTGGCCCGTGTGATCCGATCCAACAGACGAGCTACTGTTGCTCAAAAGAAGTTAATGCTGGTTCTGATAGAAAGGGGTCAGAATACACAGTGCAGGACGGGTCAGGGCTGTTTTGGAGGCACCAACACAATATTAGGCAGGTGGTCATAATGTTATGCCTGGTTGGTGTGTAAGAGGTCTATAAAACACTGCTTATATTCATACAGAAACTAAAGATAGATAAAAAAAAATAATAATAATAATACATAGAAGAAATAATAATAATACACCCATCCTGATGCGTTATTCTTTATCTAGTCAGTAGGGACAGGATTGTTGAGTTTTCTGTGAGGAGATGTTTGTGTAACGATTTTGGAAGGAGTCTCCAGTGTCAGAGCTCTACATCTTTTAGCTGCTATAACAGAAGTAAACTTGTCTCTCGGATGTTCAACAGGATTAATTGTAGCTATAAATGGATAAAGCCTATAATGTATGCGTCATTCTTTTTTTAAAAAAAAAAAAAAAAAAAAGTTGGCCAATGATTGTGAAGTCTGTTAGCCAATCACGGTGGAGTACTGTTACTGGAAAATGATCAAGTTTTGGGTAACAGCAGTGACACTGTTTCATCACACCACACTGTCACTGGTTATTTTACTAACACTGCACACCACACAGTGTGTTCTCCTGTAAATGGTGTTCACACACATACAGCAATCAGTGGAGACGTGGATGTGGGCGTGGCCACATCAGTGACGCGGCAAACGTTACGCAGAATGCTGGGCGGGACTCGATCCAGCGACTTCTGATCCAATGGGAGTAAAGCGCACGTGATCACACGCTGCTTCTTCTTCATCTTCACGCTTCATGTTGAAGATAAACACTGCTGAATTTTATTACACAAACTCCCTCCAGAACGTTTCATTTCAGCCGTCAGAAAAACTGATTCCTAACGCTAGATTATTATCGCCCACACACCAATGAATGTTATTACCATGGCAACCAGTAGTAGGCGATGTCCTATTACAGCAAATGGCGATAAAATCACTGTATAACGACACTGAGCTCTGGATATGAATTTGCTCCTCACATAGATGGTAGAAATCAGATTTTGGTTGTTGTACACTGCCCTCTAGTGGACCCAAGCGGTAACACTGGATGATTTGGTGCTTTTTAGAAAGACGGAACTACAGACTAAGGCAATGTTTAAACTCTAGTGTGTGTGTGTGTGTGTGTGTGTGTTGCAGATGTTGTTGCGAGTGAAGGAGAATGAGATCGAGTATTTACACAAGGAGATCAGCTGTCTCAGGAACGAGATCCAGTCATTAATTAAGGTAAGGTGTGTTTCTGAGAGCTGGAATCGTTTATCTTGATCAGGTGTTACGTGTTTACTTACATTTTTCAGTTCAGTCCAATCTAATCTATCATTCATTTTTAATGGATATTTTTTAATGGACAGACTTTTCACATAGAGTGACATGTTAAGATAAGATAAGATAAGATTGTCCTGAAGGAAATTTCTATTGGACACATACAATACGATATCTACTGTTTTATACAAATAACACACTACGTACATATAACATGTTGAGGTTCTCTTTGGGAGGGACACGGTTGGACAGGATTAGGAACGAGTACATCAGAGGGATGGCTCATGTTGGACGTTTGGGGGACGAAGTTAGGGAGGCCAGATTAAGATGGTTTGGACATGTCCAGAGGAGGGAGAGTGAGTATATTGGTAGGAGAATGTTGGACATGGAGCTGCCAGGCAGGAGGCAAAGAGGAAGGCCAAAGAGGAGGTATATGGATGGAATAAATGAGGATATGAAGCTAGTGGGTGTTGAGGATGCAGAAGATAGGGATAGGTGGAGAGAGATGATTCGCTGTGGAGACCCCTGAAGGGAAAAGCCCAAAGAAGGAGAAGAAGATACTACGTACATATAGTGCATACAGCATCCCGTCACTGCCCTACTCACAGTATACACTGACTAAACTGCACCCTCCCTATTGTTCAACACACCTTTAATCATCATAGTCATGTATAATTACAGACACTCTCTCTACGCTGTGTGTGTGTGTAGGAGAAGCAGGACATGAGCGAGCGTTATAAAGCCATGTACATGGAGCTTTGTGCACTGAAAGGGCTGAGTGACCGAGAGATCAGCTCTCTGAAAGAACACCTCCGACTGACCAGCGCCGCTCTGGATGAGGAACAGCAGCAGCAACTGAGGCCTTAAATTATTCAGAACATGAACTGTCTTTCATGGATGCTTTCATCCGCCTCCAATGCAGGAGTGCAGGACATCTCGTTACGTCACGGTACTTTCCAGGGCAGTTTTGCTACCAGAAAATAAAAAAGATTTATGTAAAGATGTATGTAAATCGTTCACTTGTCTAAATTTATTTTTATTTTTTTGGAGAAAGAGCAGGCAGTGAGCGATTAAACCTACACACTAAATAAAGGTCCAAGCACATTGTACACGATTCTGGAGCTTTTTTCCCCCATGTAGAAAACAAATTTTCATGTTATCATAGATTTCAGTTGTTGTTTTTCAGGGGTTGGGCTCGGCCCCTTAGTTCCAGTGAAAGGAACTCTTAATGCTTCAGCTTCATACCAAGACATTTTGGACAATTTCATGCTCTTTGTGGGAACAGTTTGGGGATGACCCCTTCCTGTTCCAACATGACTGCACACTAGTGACCAAAGCAAGGTCCATAAAGACATGGATGAGTGAGTTTTGTGTGGAGGAACTTGACTGGCCTGCACAGATGCCTGACCTCAACCCCATAGGGATGAATTAGTGCGGAGACTGCAAGCCAGGCTTTCTCATCCGTCAATGCCTGACCTCACAAATGACCGCGCTTCTTGAGGAATGGTCAAAAACTCCCATAAACACACTCCTAAACCTTGTGAAGAAGAGTTGAAGCTATTATAGCTGCAAAAGGCAGGACAACTCCATATTACATTCATGTGCATGTAAAGGCAGACGTCCTGTCTCGCAGTCTCCGCTCTAATTCATCCTAAAGGTGTCCCCAAACTGCCCCTAAAAATCTAATAATCCTGCTTTCTATTATGTGAACTTGACTTTCAATCATAGAACTAGAAAGGTGACATCATTACACAGCCTGTATTTTTGCCCAAATGTCACAGTTTCATTAAGGTCGACTGTCCATAATTTGACTCACTTGAGTAGATTGGAATCTACTGTAATGGATAGATAGTCTAATGGAATAGATGGAAAAAACGACAATATGCATGTTTTTCTTTTGGTTTGAATGATTGAGCACAATTTAACGTGTGAATAAAAATACACGATTCAAAAAAAGTCAAGAAAACCGATACAACCAATAGTCAAGTCCTTTATTCGACGGAAACAAAACTGTACACGCAAACACATATATATATATATGGTGTTAAGACTTTGGCTTTAAAAGACAACTCATCAAAAATCTGACATTAGAGTCTGACTGAAAAGTTGGAGTGTAAACGCTAGCTGATGAACTGGAACGTTATTGCACTGATCCTGTTTAGAGTTATCTTCAGTGTGAGCGACGGTGTGTGTCCCCAGTCACCCTGCGAAGGAAACAAAATATTTAATCACAAGCACAAGATCATTACGTATAATAATTAACAACCAAATGTATGTAAATGATGACCACTAGACTGGTAAAAAGCCAAGATAATATGAATATGAAATGCACTTATATTAGACATAGTACTACCATTTACTTCTCTAAGGACCGCAGAGCCATTTAAGATGTTTTCTATAATGTTTGCTATAATGAAAGCTCTAATTTCCACACAAATGTGGTTGGATTAAAACAATAAAACCATAGAAAAGCTGATATCCCTGAAGGCAACATTTCACAACCTTAAGACGGTCAGAGATGGTCTGAGAGATTCTTCTATCTGAGACTCGACTTACCAGCTGCATTGTATGGCCTGCTGTTACTCAGTCATCGTCATCATCAGGAACGAAGATATCGTGCTCTTCCAGAAGAGCTGCAAACTGCTTGCTGATGAGCGTGCCTACATACAGGAACGGGAGCACCACCACCGTCATGCGCACCACACCAAACCGGGTCTGCAAAAGGCAACAAGTCCAAATGAGCTTGAGATAAAGTAGAATATTCAATGTGAAGATGATCTGCTTTGTTTATCTTCCAGCACAGAGGTTCTCAGTCCAGTCCAGGCCCAGTCTTTGACACGCCCAAGCCAGGTAATATCATCAAGCTGCATTTTTTCCAGCCTTGATCACCTGGTGTGGGTGTGTGTGACACTTAAAAACAAATAAAAACAAAATAGAGTGAGACAGAGAGAGAGAGAGAGAGAGACAGACAGACAGACAGACAGACAGACAGAGCCAGACAGACGGAGAGAGAGAGAGACAGACAGAGAGAGAGAGAGACCGAGAGAAAGAGACAGACAGACAGAGCCAGACAGACAGAGGGGGGGGGGCTCTGCCAATTGTTAAAGACTGGAGTGAAAACCTACGCTGGAAACTGTACTTTATCTTTATAACACTTCAATTTATAACCTCTACAAACCTACATATTTATTTACTGTGTGTCTGTGAGATACTTTAGAGCTTATTGTTTATACTTTATGCCTCAGATTTATTACTTTAGGCGAAAAAAAGTCCGGAAAAACAAAATGGTCAAGAAGCCATTGTACAGTATTCACTTCTTCATTCAACGACAGCGAGTCAAGAAAAATAACACGCACTGATTGGTCCGAAGAAACGTCACTCAAACAATTCTTCTATTTTCATTGGCTTGTATGCTACCGTGGTTACGACAAAATAGTCCCCACCCATTAAAACAAATAAACTTTAAAACTACTCACAGAGCGGAAAATAACAATATGCTGTAACTTTTAATAAAATAAAACTTTAATCAATCAACACATTCCATACGTCCAAATAGTTTAGATTTAATTTGGATATTAATATTTTACATATATTTATATTAATATTTGAACCCGTTGCTACCGCACGCGACATAGTTTTCGCAAAGCATTGATTGGTCAAATGACACGTCCGTCAAACTAATCCTCCATTTTCATTGGCTCGCATGTATTTACATGCTAATCCAGCGACGTCCCCCATAGCTACGCCTAGTTATAGTGTACAGTTTTAATGTCCATTAGAAAGAAAAACACACGTACTATATCTGGTTTTGGAAGTATGGCTCCCGAGGTTGAGGTCACCGCGTTTCGGCTCAGTGTGACTCCTTTCATATTTCTTGAGTTTAACCCGGCATTCCTAGCGAGGAAACTCCGAAAAAGGGCGCGCGCTGCCAACGCCATTTTTTCCTGCTTTATATGTTCTGTATTTGGAGAGAGAGAGCGCTTATATTAAGGCTACTTCCTGTTATTTTTTCTTTTCTACCACGAGAGGGCGCCAAAGACACCATCATTAAACTTGAACTATGAACCAGGGAAAATATAAATCATCTACTCAAAGATCTCTGTAGACAGGTTCTGTGCATGGGTGAAGATACATAGTATGGCCAAAAGTACACTATATTGCCAGAAAAGTAAGGGACACCCCTCCAAAATCATTGAACTCAGGTGTTGTTTTTCAAGGGTTGGACTCGGCCCCTTAGTTCCAGTGAAAGTAACTCGTAATGCTTCAGCTTTATACCAAGACATTTTGGACAATTTTATAATGACCCCATCCTGTTCCAACATGACTGCACACTAGTGCACAAAGCAAACTCCATAAATACATGGATGAGTGAGTTTGGTGTGGAGGAACTTGACTGGCCTGCACAGAGTCCTGACCTCAACCCCATAGAACACCTTTGGGATGAATTAGAGTGAAGACTGTGAGACAGACCTTCTCGTCCAACATCAGTGCCTGACCTCACAAATGTGCTTCTAGAGGAATGGTCAAAAATTCCCATAAACACTGGGCCAGACTCTGTGCAGGCCAGTCAAGTTCCTCCACACCAAACTCACTCATCCATGTCTTTATGGACCTTGCTTTGGTCACTGGTGTGCAGTCATGTTGGAACAGGAAGGGGTCATCCCCAAACTGTTCCCACAAAGAGCATGAAATTGTCCAAAATGTCTTGGTATGAAGCTGAAGCATTAAGAGTTCCTTTCACTGGAACTATGGGGCGGAGCCCAACCCCTGAAAAACCACACCTGAACTCAATTTGGAAGGGTGTCCCAATACTTTTGAAATATAGTGTATGTGGACTTCTGACCATCACACTTTTATGTCCTTGTTAAATATGTTATTGCAGATGTAGTAAGTATTAGTAAGTAAGTAGTATTCTATAATCAAATTATTTCTATTTCTTTTTCTATTTAATGAAGTCATGTACTGGATTTGGGTGAAAAGGTCCAGGGTGCAGTCTGGGATCCAGTTTATCCCAAAGGTGTTCAATAGGGTTGAGTCAGATTCAGGGCTCTGTGCAGGACACTCGAGTTGTTCCACTTCAACCTTAACACACACCATGGTGCTCGCTTTGTGCACAGGGGCATTGTCATGCTGGAAGTGTTTGGGAAGTGTTTGGGAATCTTAGTTCCCGTGAATGGAAAGACAATCTATACAATTGTGTGCTTTAGGCTTTGTAGGTACAGTTTGAGAAAGAACCACATGTGGGTGTGATGGTCAGGTGTCCACATCTTTTTTGGCTGTTTAATGTGTATTACCTTGTTACCTTCAGAAGATTTTTTGCTTTCTATTTAGCTATTTTTAAAATGTTTCAATCATTCAAAACAAGTAAACAAAAAAAAGAAACTGTCCACATTGGTTCAAACCTAGACTTTTATTCCCATTCCGATTCCACACCACGTTTTAGAAATACCGATAAACCCATTTTATATGGAGCGCTGTAACACTCAATAAGAAAAGCGCGACTCTTTGATTGACGTTCATCCTGACCAATCAATAAGCAGAAGACCTGAGCCTATAACCAATCGTTGCTTGAGGTGGGCTGGACTGTGGGCACGTCTGAGGATTTTTTTTCGCAAAGGGAAAAAATGGCGCCCAGCTCGAAATCGGAAAAAGAAGACAACGGCAACAAACAAAAACAGCAGCGAAAACA
Source organism: Hemibagrus wyckioides (assembly GCF_019097595.1). NCBI lineage: Eukaryota > Metazoa > Chordata > Actinopteri > Siluriformes > Bagridae > Hemibagrus > Hemibagrus wyckioides. The sequence continues at coordinate 18,020,625 of NC_080735.1, read as the reverse complement.
CAAAGACCACATTGTCAAACTCCTCACTCGCGGAAAGGTGTTAAAGTCACCCTTTGTTTCTGAGCGTGCGAACTGTTGTTGTTGGACAACGGTGGAATTAAATGCTATCGATGGGTACACACTTGCAGTTAAGGACATTAGGGAAGCTAAACCCTTTAGCGAGCGGTCCGGTTCCAAATGGTGTACAGACCGGGCGCGAAGTGCACTACGTAGGCTGCGACAGTCGAGGAATAGTTCCTTGACGTAGTGCACTAATGTAGGGAGCATGTAGCGATTTGGGACACAATCCTATTGTAGCCTATAGTGCTCGATGAAACAATTATATATCGTTACTGAGCACTGTAGTGTAAAAATACATTTATAAATCTATAACAAAATTACATTAGTTTATCCAGGGCGGCGCTTTTTATTTAAAAAATCGCGTAAACTACGATTTTAAGTTAGCCTTAGCTAAGCTAGCAACAACAACAATCATTACCATGCTAGCTTCCTGTCTATGGGCTTTCAAAACAAGAGAGAGATTTCCTGAGAAGTAGATGAGCTACAAACCTTATAAAATAAACTTTAATACTTTACAGTCGCTGACATGTCGTTTCCATCACTGATATAGCTTATGATAATGATATTAGCATAAATAAAGTTAGCAGCTAGGAATTTGCTATGATTTGTTTGGACATCGAGTATAGTGAGCACGAGCCGGTTCATAGAGTAGTGTATTTCTTATATTTTAACTAAATAATGAGACATGTCATGTATTGTGGTGCATCAGGTCTATGTGAAGTACTGGATATTGATTAATGGCTTTAAGTGCAATCAATATTGATGAATTGAATTATCCTGCCTTAAAGGTTTACTGTCAGAAGGATCCTTTTGGACATTGTCAGTCTATTGGACATGTCTTTAATACTGTCTGTGTCTCTGTAGCTTTCAGGCCAGGTGTCTCAGAGGCTGTTTCGCAAGCTGCCCCCCCGAGTGTGTGTCCCCTTGAAGACTATAGTGAGCGAGGAGTTTCTCCGGGCAGGGTGAGTGTCGAAGTGTGTTGTATTAACACTTTACCTCTGAGTATGCAGTGATGAATGAGTCAGTAGTATCCAGTGTCCATGACGAGTGTATTTATTGATTGGGCGGTGAAGATCTGGGTTCAAACCCCAGCACTGCCATCATTGGGCCCTCGAGCAAAGTCCCCTAATCCGCCCTGCTCCTAAGGCGCTGCATAATGGCTGACCCTGTGCTCTGACCTCAACTCTCCAAGAATGGGATATGTGATGAAAGACTTTTACCATGTAGTACTGAACTGAGGGTAACAACCAGAGCCTTAATCACATGAGCCACCACTGCCTCTAATAATGTATAGTTGACAAATAAAGGCTACTTAACTTATGTTTATGACATGCCTCAATGCTGTAATGAGAATGCATAAAGTTCCAAATCTCACCTCCTGCTTACAGCTCAACAGTTTTAACCAGTCGGTGTAATTAGTGTGAACGATTATTAACCCTGACAAGCAAGCAACATAAATTCCACCTCAGGGCTGTAATATAACTCTCTTGCTTAATCTCTGTTCTGTTAAATATAGAATGAGACAATTGATCTTAACCTGACTCGAATAATATGTATTTACATACAGCCCAAGGAAAGAACACCATCTCATAGCTGAAATATCAGCCGGTGATTTCTGCTGGAGGGTACACACACACACACACACACACACAGTGTGCTACGGTATCAGGGGCTAACTATATCACCATGATTAGTATATTAGGTTATCGAACACTTTTCAGGTTTTCCAGGTGCTGCAGTACCTTAGCTAGAAGTTGAGTTAGTATTTTGTCTGACTTACCTGTGTGATATTTGATCCATAGCTTTCAGTAACGTGGGTGCTATTTTGTGTGTGTGTGTGTGTGTGTTACCTTAAAAAAGGAAGGTTTTTAGAAGCTTATGAAGACTGGTGATAATATTCACAATCCACAAAGAGGCATTTCTCGTCATTGAAAGATCTTATTTAATGTCAGATTATGAAACACAGTCATTTTACCTGAACGGCAACCTTAAACCATCTAAAGGGTGCCAATACTTCTGAAATAGACAGACCATTAAGTGCGGTCATTTGAAAAATAATAAAAAATCTGATGAACGCACAGTATCACTTGAAAGTCTTAGCTGATGTATTACAGAGGAAGAGCAGAGTCTCTCTGTGTATCATAAGTATTGGCACCCTTGGTTGTGAGAACATCAGACACTGATATGTTCCTCAATCTGCTTTCTTTCAGTCACATCTTCTTGGGCTTTACAAAGTGCGGGCGTTACGTGTTGTCCTACACGAGCGACTGTGGCGAGGACGATGATTTCTCCTTCTACACCTACCATCTGTACTGGTGGGAGTTCAACCTGCACAGTCGCCTCAAACAGGTATCTTACGACAGAGTGCCATCGCTTTGTGTCTCATGGACAGGAAGTTACATGTGCTGTGTGTGTGTATGTATGTGTATATATATATACATACATACATATATGGTCAAGTTACATATACTGTTGTCTGTTATTTCCGATGGAACCCTTTCCCAGACCAGATTCCTGTCTTTGTATGTAATTAAGCTGTTTCTGCCTCTCTCTTTCTCATTCCCAGGTGCACCATGTGCGCTTGTTTGCGGGTGAAGACATCTACAGTGAGCTGTACCTCACCGTCTGCGAGTGGCACAACGATCACTCAAAGATCGTCATCTTCGGCTTCAAGTGAGAAGCTCGCATTTCCCCTCCTTCACTAGGGCTGACACATACAGAGGCCATGCCTCCGTCACTAAAACTGACACGCACAGAGGCCACGCCTCCTTCACTGAGACTGACACATACAGAGGCCACGCCTCTTTCACTAAGACTGACACGCACAGAAGCTACACCTCTTTCACGGAGACTGACAGGCACAGAGGCCACATCTCCTTCACTGAGACTGACACACAGAGGCCACACCTCCTTCACTGAAACTGACACACAGAGGCCACACCTCCTTTACTGGCCTGCTGAGCTCACAGAATTTACAGATCTGTTGTGAAAACACAGCTTTTGTGTGGTTTTTCTAATATCTGTGTTTGTTTGCCCTTCTCTGAACATTCTGTAAACTGTGTGTGTGTGTGTGTGTCAGTACTCGCAGCAGCACGGCTCTGATGAACATGATGATGAGTGACGAGAATAACAGAGACATATACATCACTATCGCCTCCATGCCTCCTGCACAACGGTGCCTACAGTGCTGCCCTGTACCCACTACATCCACAATACGCACAGGTACACACACACACACACACACACACACACACACACGAGTATACACACTCAACTCTACCACTTTTTTTATTCTAATTCATGCCTAATCTACATATTTTTTTACTATGACCCTGGCCGTGTGTGTAGGAGGGGAGTGTTTGGAGCATGGATATGTCCTGAACGCTCGTTATCAGGTGGTTTATCCGTTCCCTACCTTCCAACCAGCTCTGCAGCTGAAGAAGGATCAGGTCATCCTCCTCAACACCAGCTACTCACTGGTGGCCTGCGCCATCTCACTCTGCTCCGGTCAGCATCCTCTGTGTGTCTGTGTGTGTGTGTGTGATAGACATTAATGTTAATACGTGATTAATATTGAATATTTGTTATATTTTGTCTCTCACTCTTTCAGGTGGAGAGCAGCAGCAGCAGGGGGATGGACAGAATAATCAAATCCTGTACCGAAAACGAGAGACTTCTGCTTCTTCCTCTCATCATCCTCCCAGCCCCTCCACTTCCACCTCCTCCTCCTCTTCTTCCTCCTCTCATGGGTCACCTGACCGCAGGCCGACCAATCTCCACGCGACGCCGCTCTCTCCCAGCCGATCTCAGGCTGCCGTGCGAGCGCGTGAGTTCGCCGCTGATATCTTCCGGCGTGCTCAGGCGGGGGTGGACGGAAGGAAGGACAGCGAGACCCGAGAGGCGAAAACATCACGCTCATCCACCACAGACTCCGAACGAAAAAGGGCAGAAGAAAGAAGGGAGGATGCAGAGGGGCCGTCCACTTCACACGGGAAAGGAAGTACCCCGTCGTCCAGTGAGGCGGAGGAGGGCGTCTCATCTAACACGGTCATGTCCCCGGCATCCACGTCCTCTTCGTGCTCGCTTTCACCGCACGCCGCGGCGCCATCATCCACGTCGGAGCCGGGATACGTGAACTACACGCGGCTCAGGTACAGGCTGCAGCAGCCCGGGAGGACAGAGCAGGACAATGGTAAGACACACACACACAAGTAAAATACAGTTTTGCTAATTGAATGTCTGTAGTTTTAAGCAAACAATACAGACAGAACAAACAGAGAAATTGTCTCTGCGTCTCAGCAGAAGAAGAAGATAAAGTTCAGCTGCCGTTCACCGTCTCGGACCTGAGAGGACGGAACCTGCAGCTGGTTACCGGACAGTACACGGGACCGGTGTGTATGTGTGTGTGGCATGAAAAAAAAGCATGTGTGATTGATTTTGATGTTTACTCCGTGTTTAAACAGGTTAAAGGTTCAGGGTGATCGTGTCATTAAAGTCATTGAAATTGTTCTGCCGTTTCTATTTAACGACAGTGTCTGTACAATAATCTGTGTTTGTCCCTTTCCCTCTCAGTGTGTTTGTGTGGAGCAGCTGACCCTGGATTTTGAGTATCTGATTAATGAAGTGATCAGAAACGATGCAGAGTGGGCCTCCCAGTTCTGCTCCTTCAGTGACTATGACGTTGTGATCCTTGAGGTGTGTGTGTGTGTGAGTGAGAGTGGGTGGTTGCATGCTAACGTTTTTGCCTGCACTGCCCAACCGTAATCAGGCCCCACATTAATTTCGGTATTTTCATTTTCGTTCATGTTATTACCATGACAACAGTTGGCACCATGTGTTGTTGAGGTCTGTTTCCATGACGACAGGTTTGCCCGGAGACAAATATAGTAGTGATAAACATTGGACTTCTGCTACTGGCCTTCTCCAACTGTGAGGAGGAGCACAGCAGGTACACACACACACACACACACATCAACATGTTTAAAGCTTGGATGTGGACTGATAGTGTGTGTGTGTGTGTGTGTGTGTCGGCAGGCCTAAGTCGTATCACTCCAGCCTGCAGGTCAGCTGGGATCTGAACACGGGCGCCTGCTGCACCGTAGGTGTTGGTGACCTCACGGAGGTCAAAGGTCAAACCAGGTATGATGAAACTTTGTGTTAAACATCTGTATTTAAATCTTCATGGGCGGGGCTTAATATTCAAACGAGCATTCCCTCTATCTCAGACACACATACGTGGAAACCCATCATTTCGAATAAACCGTGGGATTGATTATTCAGATATATTAATCAATTATTTTAGTGTAGATTAGCCCCGCCCACAAGTCTGTGATAACTGCAATTACACAGAGTAAGTACTGTATAGGTAGTGTTTCCTTACATTCTCTCTCGCTCTCTCTCTCTCTCTCTCTCCCTTGCTCTCTCTCTCCCTCTTTCTCCCTCCTCTTCTGTTTGTTTTTCTTTTTTCTGAATGTCTTAGTGGGAGTGTATGGAGCTCTTACAGGAAGTCGTGTGTAAACACAGTCATGAGGTGGCTCGTCCCTGAGAGCAGCTCACGCTACATCAACCGCATGACCAATGAAGCCCTGCACAAAGGTGTGTCTGTCTCTCTCTCTCTCTCTCACACACACACACACACACACACACACACAGATCATGTGATACTGCTTCTGTGGGTGTGTCACATTTCACTCTGTAATTGATAATTCAGTTACTCTCAGTGTTCATTCCTCGGTACTTTAGTTACCAGTTTAGCATCGAGCTAACTCGATACACATTTTGTCAAACTACAAAAACTTTGGATCCTGTTTGTCTCTTCAGTGCTCAGGATTAACACGTGTCCTGTTTACTGGTTGCTTTATAGGTACCTCTCTTCAAGTACTTGCTGACAGCGACAGAGCCACCTGGATCGTCCTGTAATGAAGACACCATAACGTGTACACATACATACACACACACACACAGGCGGAGTGTATTTCTTTCCTGTTGTATTCAGAAGTTTAGATGTGGAGCGAAAGCCTCGATTGTGAGTCCAGTGTTAATACATACATGCTGCTGCACTAAAACCTTTCCGCTGGAACGAACAAAGCGTCTTTTATACGTGTCTCTTATTTTTGTCGTCGTCGTCGTGGTGTACGTGATCGATCCGTCTGTGTGCATGGTTCAACTAATAGAACTTCTTACCTAGCATCAGTATCGATCAGGGACGAGTTTATCTCACGGACTGTCTGCCTTGAGGTGTGTCTTTTCTCTCCAGATGGTGCTTTAATCCGGTGTCTTTGGGTTTACATCATTCAGTCTTTTGTTTTCACACACACACACTAATAATCATCTCGGCATCGATTATTTATCTATTAACAAAATGTCATCTAATGTAGACCAGTAGTTTGTTGTGAAATGAATTCCAGGCCTGAAAGATGTTAAATCACTCACTCAGCCTCGTGTCCAGCTGTCTTGAGGTCCATCTGTTCCTGATCTGCACGTTTTGTTTTGTTTTTCTTCATTATTCCTCTGCCGGAGTAATCATCAGTCCATTACCAGACGAGTTCCTTCATTTTATCGGAGCAGATAAAACACTAAAATATCCTTAAAATTAAGGACCACGGTTCTGAATCTCTTCGCAGGTATGTTTGGGGTGCAGAAGGTCAGGGCATTGCAGGGTCCCTTCATTGTAGATGCTACCGTGGGTGTGTGTGTGTGTGTGTGTGTGTCAAACTGCATTTTCTCAACCAACTATTGCAACTTTGTTCATTTAAAACATGCAGAAACTCCACAGCGAGCATTACATCCAGCTATGTTGTTTTGTTTGTTTTTATTTTTGTTTGTTTTTTCCTGATGTAGTGGTCATGATGCGCCTCTACAGAATACGAACAATACTTGATATTGTCTTTACTTGATTATTTTTTAATAAAAACTAATAATTCTAAAACGTCCTCTGTGATCAGTTGGAGTTGAAAAAACTGCAGAGGCTGCGTCGGACTAGAAGACGGAACTCGTAATTCCCGAACCCGTGGGCGGGAAAAACAAAAAGCAGACGTCGTCTTCGACTCTACTCAGGACCTTGAAAGGGTCTCCTCACCTCTGAGTTCAGCAAGTGACCTCACATCCACATGGGCTGCTTGCATCATCAGCACTTCTTCACATTTAAATATATAAGCTAGGATACAGTATACTGAGAATTAGCTTTAAATCATCCAACGCTATCTGTTCTGAGGATGTAAATATAAATCACTGGACAGTTAGCTGGCTAGTAACACAGAAATATGGGAGTATCCATGTGTTTTTTTCTTCTTTATAAAATTAGCATGTGATCTTCAAAGCTACAACAAATGCTTGTTTTATGATTGGCTGATTTAACCCAGGCTTGGGACCGGCACTGAGAGTTAACTCTTCAGTGGCTGGGTTAGGGAATCGAACCCAGTCCACTGCAACGACAGCTCTGGATCCTGCCACTGGACCACCAGGAGGCACACTCTTACATATGCATGATAGCAGAAAATCCATGACGTTTCAATTCCTTAACCTTGGCACTTTTAGTAGATTAAATTACAAGCTTTAGAGGCAAACAAAAAGGCACAAAGCTTTTCACTTCAGCTTTTTGTGTTTAATTTTCTCTCTGTTGTACACTGATGGCTACATAGCTAATCTCCCACGATAAAAACTACAGGCCACTTCAAATAAAGCTCTAATAGTAGAAACAGTCTGATAAAATAATTATACATTTTTAAACAAGATCACCGAGGTGAGACAATAAAATTTGTATAGAACATAAATTTCACAATGTAGAAATACAGCTTCTATAAACACGTGAAAATCTCTTTCCGTACATTTTAAACGTCTAGCAGGAGTATCGAGCGCTCTGATTGGCCACGTCACTTTAAAACCAGCGACCAATCCCACGCCACGATGAAGCCACAAGAGATTAGCTGCTGACTGACTAATACAGCTGCCGTTAGGAACAGGGTTTGCACCGTAAGACAGTGTGTACAGACTGTGTGTGTGAGAGAGAGACCGTTAATGACGGTGTGTTTGGTGTCCAGCACTTCATATGACTGAAATGACCTGTGTCTCCTTCATGATATCTGCCGGCTAACTTGTGCTGATGATCAGTTATAAGATATGACGCTGAATCGCGCATGTTCAGCTTCTCAGAACATTAGAAGCTCGCTGTTTCATCCAGGATGAAGCTGCCCTGCTGAGGAGTTTTCACAAATAACAGTCTGAAGGCAAAATAAGGAAGGGATTTTTTTTTTCTCTGCTAAAAGTAATCATACAAACGTAAATCAAATGTTGATGTTCTATCATTTCTAATTTGTAACTTTATTATAGACATTCCACATTCCATTTCTGGAGTTCCAGCTCCAGTGCTGTCCACCTCAGTCTTACCCACTCAACTTATTGGAGCCATCCATTTGACCCCGCCCCCTCAACTTTCTGACCACCTCTACCTTGTTTTTTTTGTTTTGTTTTTACCTTAAGTTATCCAACTGACTTCAATGCACTGTTTCCCCCACAGTTCTCCATCCCCCTGACCCATTCCCCAAGGTTCTCCAGAGCCATCATTAGGACCCCAAATAAAACAGTTCTCCTAAACCATCCACCTGACCCTGTCCCCACAACTCTCCTGAGCCATCCACCTGACCCTGTCCCCACAACTCTCCTGAGCCATCCACCTGACCCTGTCCCTACAACTCTCCTGAACCATCCACCTGACCCTGTCCCCATGGTTCTCCTAAACCATCCACCTGACCCTGTCCCTACAACTCTCCTGAGCCATCTGAACCTGTCCCCACAACTCTCCTGAGCCATCCACCTGACCCTGTCCCTACGACTCTCCTGAACCATCCACCTGACCCTGTCCCCATGGTTCTCCTAAACCATCCACCTGACCCTGTCCCTACAACTCTCCTGAGCCATCCACCTGACCCTGTCCCCACAACTCTCCTGAGCCATCCACCTGACCCTGTCCCTACGACTCTCCTGAACCATCCACCTGACCCTGTCCCCATGGTTCTCCTAAACCATCCACCTGACCCTGTCCCTACAACTCTCCTGAGCCATCTGACCCTGTCCCCACAACTCTCCTGAGCCATCCACCTGACCCTGTCCCCACAACTCTCCTGAGCCATCTGACGCTGTCCCCACAACTCTCCTGAGCCATCCACCTGACCCTGTCCCCATTGTTCTCCTGAGCCATCCACCTGACCCTGTCCCCATTGTTCTCCTGAGCCATCCACCTGACCCTGTCCCCATTGTTCTCCTGAGCCATCCACCTGACCCTGTCCCCATTGTTCTCCTGAGCCATCCACCTGACCCTGTCCTCATGGTTCTCCTAAACCATCCACCTGACCCTGTCCTCATGGTTCTCCTTAACCATCCACCTGACCCTGTCCTCATGGTTCTCCTTAACCATCCACCTGACCCTGTCCTCACGGTTCTCCTGAACCATCCACCTGACCCTGACCCTGTCTTAAATCCTATCGACCTTTCCCTGGCCCCTCTGGTCTCTAGAACCATCCAGATGACCCCTAGGCTCTAGCAATAAACAACAGTGACACCTTTCAGTCAAGGGCCTGGACTGGCAGCTTAACAAGTTATACATAAATTTCAGCATAGTGTAAAAATTGTCGTAAGAACATAAACATGATCTTGATCTGTAACTGTAATATGAAGGTTATGCTTGTAATTTCATTTACAGAGTTTTAAATCTGTGGATCTTCTGATGAACGAAGAATAACATGACTTATTTAGGTATAATTACTTTTGGCAGAACACTAAAAATAAGGTCCTTATTCTCGGATAAATTTACAGGAGCATTACGCTGACATATTTCAGTGCAAATTTGTGACATGGTGCATGAAGTCATGACAAAAGCTCAGGCAGAATATGGGCAGATGCCTGCTGCTTATAGGTTTCCTGGTGGTTCTGAGAGGAAGCAGTCAGAGGCAGATGTGCGGGATGGCTGATCCAAGCAAATGAGATGAAGGAATGGAGAGGGAGTGATGAATGCTGGGAGAACCGTAGTATTATTACTGCATAGCTATGGGGTTGTTTTTGTTTGTTTGCAAAAGCACAACAGATAGCATAGTAAGCAATATAACATCTTAATTTATTCATACATTTAAAGATCTCTGCAGTCAGAGGTTATTCTCCAAAGGCACAAGCAGTACAATTATTACACTGAGGCATCGAGCTGAAATCTCTCTTCTGGCAAATTAGCATGCAAAAAAATAAACAAACAAAAACAAAGCATATGGTCAGCGTTATGGAAAAACTTACACTGCAACTCAAAAAACAAAAAACGAAACAAGGCATCAAGCGAAAAACATGGGTATGTTTTATGTATCATGGGTAATCCAAATCTGTTGGATTTGTTTTCGAAGCCTTGTGGAAAAAAAATGACACGTGAAATGATCACGACTTCTTTTACATGCGGTCAATATCGACCTGTGGTCAAACCTCTCCATGGTCATGAAGACGCTAACGTCGCTAAGAAGACGTTACGGCTAGCAGGAGCAGGTTAGAACCAGAGCGCAGATTCACGCCAACTATCACAAGGCATTATGGGAAACGGGGACAAACCTGCAGGGTTGTTTTGTTTTGTTGTCATATGGAGGGAATTAAGGCTGTGCAAAATGATGGCTGAACGAACTCTAACATCAGAAACAGAAAACATGAACTCTCCTTTTTTTATCAACCCCCAAAACTCCCAGACATCATGGTTTTAAATCATGAGCAGGAAAAACACGTTCTCTCTGTCCGTACACACACATATATATATATACACACACACTGCCAGTCCGAAGCTTTGGAGTCTCTTATAGTGGAAACTGGGAGACATTTCCCAGGCTGGATAAATATCCAAATAAGAGTTTTATGTACTGAATGCGAGTGTGTGTGTGAGTGTCTGTCTATATGTGATGGACTGGTGACCTGTCCAGGGTGTACCCCTGCCTTTCGCCCAATGTGTGCTGGGATAGGCTCCAGCAGATCCCCGTGACCCTAATTAGCTAATAAAGCGGGTATGGATGGATTGAATGTACTGACTTCCTGACTGCCTGTTCCAGCAGGAGATTTTTATTAAACGTTGAATAAACATCTCCTTACAGAAATCTTCATCATGTTATTATTAGCAGTCACACCCATCTGTACGTTAAATAACATGTTGTTGCATTCACGCTAAGATTATATGACCACTCCGTGAAGGAGCGGTTACTGTAGAAACGGTGAGGTATCAGAACGAGCGCCTTAACGTGAACCTGTGACGGGCAACAACATTTTGTTAAAGGCCTTGTTCAGGGGCCTGGTGGTAGTGGCAGCTTGGTGGACCTTCTGGTCAGTAGTCCAGCGCTGAGTAGTAATCTAGCACATCCTGATTGCGGCTGGATTACAGTGAGATTTGAGAACGTATCGACCATGATGTGGGTTTTCTTTACCAGTCACACTAATATGATTTTTTCCGAAAGCGTTCGAACCGTCAGTGTGTATGCATACGCATGTAGATACCATCACACTAACGCTGTGCAGACGTATATAAGGCATATCACTCAAATTAATTTAAGGCATTAAACATTGATAGACTATGGCAGATAGAACAGTTCTCTCAAAAGGCAATAATGAATAAGGCAAACAACTGCATGGCACTAAAGGAGAGAGAGAGAGAGAGAGAGAGAGAGAGAGGAAAGGACATAGAGCTAAATCTGTATATATTTGTGTGTGTGTGTATCAGTGATGTGTAATGTTTATATCTAATAAATCTCTATAAAGAGGTCTATGTGAGATGTAAGTGTTGTTGAACAGTGTGTGTGTGTGTGTGTTAGTTGTGCGTGGTGCTGAACAGGTCTGTCCTAGCTAATTTGCTGGGCGGTTCCAGAGACTCCTCCCCCATAGCTGTGGAATCGACCGGAATAGGCATCTGGTCTTCGTCGCTCTCGTCCTCTTCCTCTTCCTCCTCTTCTACGAAACACACACACACTTAACGTCAACTTGTGATAATGCTTTATCAGTGTGTTTAAATTATTATTATTATAGTGATTATATTCGTACGCTCACTGTTGCTAGGCAACTGGGAAACTACTACTGTTTACCATGGAAACAAACATTTCCCTAAACCTGTCGGTAAATTACAAATTAGAAATCTACACCGTAAGTACATTTAACATCGACTGCTAACAGAAACCTGACATGCTTCATCTTTTCATCATCATCATTGTCTCTATAATAAGATCACTGTTGCTAGGCAACTAGGAAACTACTACTGTTTACCGTAGAAACAAACCTTTCCCTATACCTGTCCGTAAATTACAAATTAAAAACCTACACCGTAAGTATGTCTAGCATCGACTGCTAACAGAAACCTGACATGCTTCATCTTATCATCATCATCATCATCACAGTCTCTATAACAAAGTGTCTGCTTCTTGTAAACACAGCAAGCATGTCATCAAGGACGATGGTCTAGGTTGTGGTGGAGGTGTGATACCTTTGTCCGCATCTGCCGTGCTGTCGGTACGGCCGAGGCTGGCGAACTGAAAAGACAAAAAAGAAGTTTATACACACACACACACACAATTTTCCTGTACGAGAAAGCATGTTGAGTAAGATGAGGAGTGGTCCTAAAACAGAGCCCTGTGGAACTCCACAGCAAGGAAACATTTCTGATGAGATCCCAATGCAGCGTATACAGTGTGTGTGTGTATGTGTGTGTGTGTGTGTGTGTGTGTGTGTGTACCTCTCCCATAACAGCGATGGGTGTTTCTCCTTTGGCCTGAGCAACTCTGTGCTCCACCAGGTAATACATGTACTCATCATACAGCAGCCGGATGAGATGGAACGAACCAAAACTGGCTGCACTGCGCAGAGTTAGATCCCTGATCACCATCGAGCTAAACACACACACACGCACAGAAGGAAGGATTAGTATTGTAGTACTACACACTCTTAATACGACAATATAATATTGTGCTGGTGCTGCCAAAACAGCCCTGACCCGTCCTGCACTGTGTATTCTGACCCCTTTCTATCAGAACCAGCATTAACTTCTTCAGCAATGTGAGCAACAGTAGCTCGTCTGTTGGATCGGATCACACGGCCAGCCTTCTCTCCCCACGTGCATCAATGTGCCTCGGCCGGCCATGACCCTGTCAATGGTTCACCACTGTTCCTTCCTTGGACCACTTTTGATAGATACTGACCACTGCAGACCAGGGGGAACACCCCACAAGAGCTGCAGTTTTGGAGATGCTCTGATCCAGTGGTCTAGCCATCACAATTTGTTCCCTTCGTCAAACTCTCTCAAATCCTTACACTTGTCCATTTTTCCTGCTTCTAACATCAACTTTGAGGACAAAAGTCCTCAAAGTATGGCATTTTATAGTATTTTTGCCCAGTCTCTTGAAGGGTGCCAGAAATTTTGTAAAATCTACTGTGTCCGATTTCCAGTGTCTCCAGACATTTACAGTCACACTATACTGTGTGTGTGTGTGCTGACCTGTAGAAGCTCCACTTGAGCAGGAAGAGTTTGGCAGCTTTGGTGAAGGACGGGCTGGACGTGTAGGGTTTGAGGACGTGTGTGACCACGCTGTCCAGCCAGGCGGCCCACTGCTCCAGAGACTTCTGCTGCTGCAGCGTTATCTTAAAGTCCTGCTCAATCCGCTGCACCGTGCGCTCTTCACATGCACACACCCATGAAGCCTGCTCCTGCTCACACACACACACACAGGGCTGAATGCTGAACCTCACGCAATGCAACGGTCATTCAGACAAAAAACAATTAAGCTGAAAAGCAAAAACTGTGTGTGTTACCTGCACGTTGTTGAAGTCCACTCGGTTGAGGTCGTTGAGCATCTGTGTGATCTGGGCCGAGTTCTGCAGGACGGCTCTGGCCGCCTGAGCCAGGTGATTCAGAGAAGTGTATCTGCGCAACGTCTGTGCAAACGCTCCTGCGCACACCACCTACACACACACACACACACACACCACTGAGTGTTATGGTGTCACCTTTGTGTATTGAAGATATACAAACACTGCTGTGTGTATGTGTGCACAAATATTTGTGTTTACATGTCATAATGTGTAGCTGTGTGTGTGTGACACCTTAATGCGGACCATCTCCTCTGGAATGTTCATCATGGCACTGGTGAGCCAGTTCTCTAAACTCTTGGCACAGTTGCGGATGGCTTGTGTTAAGGCACCTGAGAACAAACATCACAAACTGAGTTGTGCAGAAGTGTGTAGAAGTGTGTAGAAGTGTGTAGGCGTCACTGTGTGTAGAGCTGTTACTCACTGGGTATAGGTGTGAGAACATCAGGGATGAGGATCTCCACTAGGGTCTGGTAGAGCGTGTTGTCACAGTTGCGGCTCCACTGAAGAACCGGCTCGTACTGGCACAGCAGAACCAGACATGCTTTCGGGAGTCGCTTCTCTGATTCGCTGTGACTGTAACAAGCGGAATGTTAACACTGCAAAGTGTGTGTGTGTGTGTGTGTGTGTGTGTGCGCGCTAATCAATGTTGTGTAACAGACATCACTCACAGGTCAAGTGCTTCGTTGGTCTGCCCCTCACTGAATCTCCAGAAGCTTTTCCACAGAGTCTCAACCAGAGGAAACTGTAGGTTCACCATCACATCCACTATGGCCTGACACACACACACACACACATTAGCTACATATTCCATTCTGGATCCAGTTGCCTTAGTAACCGCATCCTTTAAAAGATTTTAACCAGTAATACACCACTCCATCCGGGATGCCTGACTAACAGGTAATTAGAGTATCTGTTCCTCTCTCACACAGTATTTATATAAAAACTGTGTTTTACCTCACAGTGTTCCCGATAGAGCTGCTGGAAAGCTCGGATATGCTCCGGAAGAATCCCTTCTGGCAGAGCCTTTCCCTGGAGATCAATCTCTGGAAACTCAGGAAGAGAGCGAGACGCATCTGAGAGAGAGAGAGGTTAATAATTTTGTCAGTGGAATAATTCTTACAAAGATATTAAAAGAAATACATTCACGTGTGTGTGTGTGTGTGTGAGAGAGAGAGGAGTGTTTTTACCCAAAAACTGCTGATATTGCTGGATTTGGGAACTGATGTCAAACAGCCCCACCCCCTGGCCTCCTCCTTGCCCCGCCCCCAATGCCATCCCGTTGGTCATTCCCTCCACCTTCTGCACCGGTCTTATCCTGTGAAGGAAAGTTCATCAAACTGAGTAAAAAAAAGTCATCCACTTTTCAGCAGTGAGCTGTTGTTTGAAGCAACCAAGTCATTCCTGGAGAAGCGTCTCTCTGTGACAGAGACTAAAATTCCCTCATCAAAAAATACATGCTGTCACACACACACACACACACACACACACACAAACACCTGTGCTTGTGTGAGAAGGGTTGTTGTCTCATGGCCAGGTGTTGCTGGTCCTCCATGAGCCGGTGCAGGGGGGAGCTGCTCTTGATCCGAAGGCCGTAGTAGTGGTACTTCGAGTTCCCTCTGAAACACACACACACACACACACACACACAGAGTTTCTGGGACAGTTTAAACTAAGGGACACACACACACTTACACCTGCATACACAAATCCACACACAAAACAAAGCGACTACTCTTACCACCACTCTTCCTGTACAGTGAACTCCATAAGTATTGGCACCCTACATTAAAACTATTATAACTGACATATGCACACTGACATACATTTGTATTGTCAAAAGTTTTGGGACACCTCTTTTCTCAGGGGTCAGACTCTTAGTTCAAGTGAAAGGAACTCTTAATGCTTCAGCTTCATACCAAGACATTTTCGACAGTTTATGACCCCTTCTTGTTCCAACATGACTGCACACCAGTGACCAAAGCAAGGTCCATAAAGACATGGATGAGAGAGTTTGGTGTGGAGGAACCTGACTGGCCTGCACAGAGTCCTGACCTCAACCCCATAGAACACCTTTGGGATGAATTAGAGTGGAGACTGAGAGCCAGACCAAACTGTTACGTCTGTCTTTACATGCACATGAATGTAATATGGAGTTGCCCCGCCCTTTACAGCTATAACAGCTTCAGCTCTTCTGGGAAGGCTTTCCACATGGTTTAGGAGTGTGTTTATGGGAATTTTTGACCATTCCTCTAGACGCACATTTGTGAGGTCAGGAACTGATGTTGGACGAGAAGGTCTGGCTCACAGTCTCTGTAGGAATTGCATCTTTCTAGCAAATCTGTGTTTAGCACATAGATGGTTCCTTTCAGTGTGTGTACCTGGTGCCGAGTCGGCGTGTGCGCAGGCCAATGAACAGGGAGCGGATGAGTTTGCCGAAGGAGGCAGCGTTGACGGGCTCCAGCTTGGCTTCCTGACAGTGCAGCAGGTAGTGATAGTACAGCGTGCAGCGGGGCAGACTCACACCTTCAGCCTTCTCATAGTTATCCAACAGCCATTGCACCTTCATACACACACACACACACTTGCCTCAGTATCCTTGTGAGAATCTGCCATTACGATAATTATTAATGTAGCTACAATTACGCTAAATTGAGTTTATAGGATCTTTTTTTTTTTTATCATGTACAGATGTGTGTACTCACAGTAGCAGGTGAAGCGCGTATGTTGTGGGTGTAATTCTGCCCTCCGCTTCCCAGCACGTAGCTTCCTGGAACCACATAAGCCCCCGCCACTCCGCCACTGGACACACTTCCAGCCCCGACCCCAGCCACAACTCCGGCTCCGCCCCCACCTGAAGAAGACGCTCCTGATACCGCCGTCACCCCAGTCCCACCCCCTGAGAATCCTGTAGTCACGGAAACCGGCTGAGAAGTCACGGGGGTGGAGACCTGTGACCCGGTTGTGGGTGGATCATCGTAGTATGGGCCAGAGGGCGTGGCCTGGCCATAGAGGGACGACTCTGTGAACGGGTAAGTACTGGAACGACTGAGATAGAGAAACGTGTAAAGACAGAAGGAGACAAAAGATCAGGTGTCTGATTGGCCAAGAGGAAGATTGAAGAAAAAGTACAAGTGTGTGTCTCACATGGGTGTGGCGTTGTAGTTGCCGTCTCCGTCCACGTACTGAACCTGGCTGGAGTAGACATGTCCTACTTGAGAGATCTACAACACACACACACACACACAGTTCATCAATCACTGTAACACAATTTGCCAGATATTTAAATATTCCCCTTTTCAGTGTTATTGATGAACACCTCATGATTCACTGAATCACCAAGTGAATCATAGTTACAAATTTTGATTTGTTTCACAGCTCAGTGAAGTGTCCAGAAATATGGTTTTGAGTAAACGTGTTTTGTTGCGTAAAAAGAAAACAGCGTCTGTGCTTTAACTGAGTGATCAGTGAGGGAGGAACGTTGTGTTGTTTCTGTGATCTGAACACACAGTGGCGCTCTGCTGCTAATGTTTATTCACTCAGCAGTAATAATATTAAAATATATACCGCTACTTAAAACCTTTCCAACGCAAACTGACCTCAGGAGTAATGTGCAGGTTGCCGACTCCGTGCTGGCCGCCGCTCTTGGCTGTGGTCTGCACTACTGACCTCTGATGGTGGGAAACAGGAAGGACATGTTCACAGCTCTAACAGTGACAGGGTGATGCATTGAGAAAGGAGTGAAGTGTGTGCGTGTGTGTGTGTGTGCTTGTTACCTGCGCGGTCTGAACCACGTGCGTTGGCACACCCGTCTGGACAGCTGGAGGTGGACTGGACTCCGACACCGAGTCGTTCGAATGGTTGGATCCTTCTACAGTTATAGAGAGGAGCCAAAGGGAGAGTTTTAGATATATTTATATATATATATATTTATCTATTTGTTCAGATAGAAATATATTGTACCAGAAAACATACATCACGCATGACCCTGTGACGTGAAGTGACACAAATAAACTCTCACACTCTCTCTCTACACACACACACACACACACACACAGAGAGAGGGAGAGAAAAGTGACACTCATCCAGCAGCCAAATTTGTGGCATCCTGCCTTCGACTCACGTCAAGCAGTGAGGCAAGACTTCGTAATATTTCTATTCCTAGAGAACGATTCTCTTACTCATCTCTTATTCTTTCTTTCTTTTGCTACTTGATCAGTAACGTGTTTGCTTTTCATTAATCTTCTTCTGTAAACTTGCCAATAATGTCATCTAGGATTTGTGGCAAAAAAGCAACGCTGAACTGAACACTCTGTGTATGTGTGTGTGTGTGTGTGTGTGTGTGCGTGTGGTGTAAGAGGAACTGAAAAAACAGATAAGACAGAGACCCTAGCACACAGGAAAACACATGACACAAAAAACCTGATGCAAACACATTCCTTTCTATGTTCTTCTCCATATTAAACCTTTCATTCATCATCCGTTTCTTCAGTTTTTTTTATTTTTAATTACTATTAAGCAGAGATTTGTTGCATAGCTAAGGAGTACGGTTATGTGAAACCTGAGCGGACATTAAATAAAGTGAATAAATCACTGAAAAAGTGAGTCATAAAACCAGTCCAGTACAGCGTGAATTAAAAATGGTCTGCTTTTCATTGAACATTACGACAAAAGCGACTCTAAATGCTCCACTCCGGATAACAGTATCCTACACGTCATGCCGTTAACGAGCCTTGTTCTGATCATTTGTGGTGCCAGATTTCCCTGGGTTCGCTCTGCATGCTGGAACGTGTAACACGGTCGTCTGCGTCCTTCCTGCGATTCAACATGCGAGAGAAACGCGCTTCCTCGGTTATAGCCTTAGATACAAGAACACAAAGACTTGAGTCAGCTCAGGATTGGTTAGTGAAGGCCAAACCACAACCACTAATCCTGTTTCTTTTCACGTCTTTGACACGTTAATCACGTCAGAGCTCGACATATCAGTTCGAATAATCTTGCTTAGACTTTTTTATTAAATGCATTCCGCTGTGGACACGTCCAAGACTGAGTAATGTGACATCATCATCATCAACCTTTAATCCGGGCGTGGGACCGGCGCTTAGAGCTAACTCTTCAGTGGTTGGGTTAGTGCCCTGCCCGGGCCACGGCAATGACAGTGCAGGATCCTGCCACTGGACCACCGGGAGGCTTTTAAGCAGCAATATTAAACATCTGAAAATCACCTCATACTTCAAAAAGCATTGTTTTTTTAATGGTGCTCTTCTTTATATATCTTTATTAAGATGTATATAATGATCCTGAGATAAAAAGGTGACTAGATAAATGAAATAAATTGCTACTGCTCATCATATACTGTATATTTAGGGTGTATATAGAAATTAGACATCAGTAGAATGGATATGGAAAACTCTCTGAATTAGATATCGGTAGAATGGATACGGAAAAATGTACGAATTAGATATCAGTGGATTGGATAAACTCTCTGAATTAGATATCAGTAGAATGGATACGGAAAACAATCTGAATTAGATATTGGATACGGAAAATTCTCTGTGAGAACGCAATGGTGCATCATTAATATTCCTATCATAGAGATCCAGGTTAGCAGATACTGTACTGCGTGATCATACAGCACAGATAACACAGCACCTGATAGCTCTTTTTATTACAAGGTGTTGCAAAATTTTAATTTCTCCACATATATAAATATAATATCCATCAAAGTCGGTGGTTAATAAGCGGAAAACTTCCACACGTTGATCTGGAGTGTGTTTCAGGTCAGTGTTTGATCACCAGATCATCTCAAACCCTCTTCTCTACACTTCCAGGTTCCTCTCAGTAAACTGCCTCTTTCTCTAGAACCCTGAGGAAAAGAGGGCTGTGGTGACAAAGGCTTGTTTTCGCGCCGAATAATTTAGAGCAATTTTCACACGCTCGACATCACAAACTTTCCCAGCAACAGACTGAAAAACAAAAAAACTTCCGAAAAGGTCCGATATAATAATTTCTCCTCATCATCTAAGAAGAGATCAAGTTAAACAGGAAGTCCAGGTTACTCACGGAACGCTGTATTGAAGCTGTACATGCAGCTACTGTAGAACATGGCTGTACAGAAAAAAGAGAGAGAGAGAGAAAGAGAGAAGGGAGGAAAACATGCGAGCATCCCTCCAGCTCTTTCTCCTCTTATACAGCGCGGGACGAGGCCAGCCTTGAGCGGCTAATCTCCGCAGACGGCAGGACGCTCTCATGTTCTAGTAAACACGCCGCTCGGATTTGAGCGAGGCAGAGATGGACGGAGAGATAGAACGAGGCCGATCGAGAGGGACGTATGGACGAGAAGAAGAATTAAAAGGATCTGTTGTGTTAGTTTCAAACTCATTAGCATCCCTGTGCTCCTGAGGTACAATGTTCATGAGCATGGGTCACTTACTTC
Source organism: Hemibagrus wyckioides (assembly GCF_019097595.1). Classification (NCBI taxonomy): domain Eukaryota; kingdom Metazoa; phylum Chordata; class Actinopteri; order Siluriformes; family Bagridae; genus Hemibagrus; species Hemibagrus wyckioides. Next base: position 18,000,269 of record NC_080735.1, on the reverse strand, counting down.
AAGCTCAGTCGCGTTTAGGGTTTTAAAACGTTTGAGTATTTACATCAGAGCGAGTTCAGCCGATCTGTTAGTGTACGCTTGTTGTGTATGAGGTGTAGTCAGGTGAAGTATAGCGACAAGTAAAATGAGCCTGAATGCGAACGCTTTCTGAATGTGACTCTTCCTGTTGTTTGACGCCGCTCTTCCTGTTTGGAATCCTGGACACTTCACGGAATATCCCCAAATATAAAAATCCCTAATGAAAATTCTTCTATTATCCTGGAAAACTCAAGAACTTTCTCTTTTATCAAATAGAAATATCATAAATATAGCATAGATTGTGTAATATCCCCTATTCTGAGGTAATTAAACACATCTAGACACTTTCCTCATACTTTTTTAAAATGGTTTCTCGTTCCATCGGCAGATTTTTGGCTTCGGTCTAGAAACAAATGCTAATTTCAAGCGATTTCAAGCGCTTTAAATCACGATTAAATATGATAGAAATGGCATAAGTGATCAAATAACTGGTTTTCTGTAATATTCTGACAGGAAAGTCTTTGGATTTGGATGGATATTTGAGATATTTCCCACTCGATGGTATTGATTTGGTCGGTGGAACGCCAGTTAAGTCTGGGTATGTAACATTCCCCGCCTGAACGTTTGGGTTTCATCGAGAAATATGTGACAGGATGGAGAGAAAATGTGTTGCGTGTGATTTCCATTTCATGTCGGCTTTAAGGGCAGGACCTGATTTCCTGATCTCAGGGCCAGTGAAGCGGGATGGAGCAGAAAAAAACCCCAAAACAAACCTTGCTCGCTAAGCTAACCAAGTTTGCTTCCTCTTCTGAGTAAAAAAAATAAGAATAAACTAACAGTAAGATCTTTTTAAGATAAAAAGAAATCTCAGATTTCTGACAGCTCCGGGTTGCTGACACGTGGCACAGCGGTGTTGTTTGTGAATGTTTGTGTAACTACGGCGTAATTCCAGCATTTTTCTAGACGTTTCTCAACACATCTGAGGTAAATGTTGACCTTCTGAATAATTCTGGGTCATTTCCACTGCCACAGCTCCTTTTCTGTAGCCCAAACACCAGAGCTGCTAGCTAACTAACTCACTTTCCCCTCAGTCATTAGGCTGCATATGCCGGCTGTATGTTTTCCAGTTGCTTAGCAACAGCGTTGTCATGAACTACTGCTTTTTTCCCTGCTTTTCTTCTTCTTCTTCTTCGGATGACGTTCGTTGATAGAATCACTCTAACACACATCAACTTGACTAAATATTTGGGATTCTTTCGGGGGTGTTTTAGCGTCTCTGTGTGAAGCCGGTGATAACGTGGCACAAAGACGTGAGTGTAAAAAGTCAGCGAGGGATTATTATGGGCTTGGGGGTAAGGTGAGTTGTGGGATATTTCCTGCAGAGTGCTGCAACAAATTAACCACAAATAAACCTGCAGCATTGCATCACTTTCACCACACACACAAACACACACACACAGTGACACACTGAGTAATATGTGGCTTCCAAATATCCCAAAAGCAGAAGTAACGGTGAGGATCGTGCTGCTGGAGGAAGCTGAGAAAGGAAATAAAGAAAACATGTGGAAACTAGAACCGTGTCCAACTGTGTGTGTGTGTGTGGGTGTGTGTGTGTGTGTGTGTGTGTGTGTGTGTGGGTGGGTGGGTGTTGCCACTCAACTTCTCACCTGAAACAGTCACCACTATATACTGTGGTGTGTTTTGGCCGTTGCTGGACCCGGAGGTGGAGCTCTGGATCTCGGACACGGCGTACTGTGCCGCCGCCGCCGCCGTTACCTGAGTGGGTGTGGCCAGAACGGCCTTCTTGAGGATCGCTGGAGGTGCGGTCTGTGTTATTCTAGAGGAAAGGCCTGTTTGTGAGGGGGAGGAGCTAGACGAGCTCTGTATGTCAGGGAGGAAGGTGGGCGTGACGCTGGCTCCGGATTTCTGCTGGCTGCTTTTGGGCGTGGTCACGCCGCCCCCTTGAGGCTGGGAGGGTTGGAGCTCCTCTGTGTAGCCGGGAGTCGCCATTCTGAGAAATAAAAACGTACGATAGTTATTTACGCAAATGATGTCGACGCAGAACATCATGGTGAGACCGTGACATGGTCAAGAGTTTGTCTGGCATGAGGAAGGACCTGGACGTGGTTTGATGGATTGTGTAGCTTTTGACCTGAGTGTGTAATGAGACAAAGTGTTTATTCATCTGAAATGAATAACGTTGATGAACGTCATGCAGAGAAAACACTGCGGCTTTACCCGGGTCAGCCATTCACCTCTGCTTGCAAAAGTGCACACGTTTGTGTGTGTGTGCGTGTGTGTGTGTGTGTGTGTGTGTGTGTGTGTGTGTGTGTGTGTGTGTGTGTGTGTGTGTGAAAAAGAGAGTGAGAGAGAAAGAAAGAAAGAGTGCAGCAGAAGCAGACATGTGGCTCTTTTGTGTGTCACTGAACGTAAAGGAAGTTGCTTCCTGTTTGAACCCAAGCGTGTGTGTGTGTGTAGATAAGAGGAAACAACAGTGAAACTGACAATAGTGAAGTGATCCCAGAGGACTGCACGATAACATACTTTAATGTTTGTTTGTCTTTTTTAAAAATCTTGATCTTGCTTTAGAACCTAAAGACTTTTATCACACTTTATTACGAAGGGCTGCTGTAACCCAACAGATCAAGCAAATAAAACTGCTCCTTAGTCACAGTGTTAATGTTTTACATGCTGAAACACGGTCAGGCTACATACACTATATTACCAAAAGTGAATTCAGGGGTTGGACTCGGCCCCTTAGTTCCAGTGAAAGGAGCTCTTAATGCTTCAGCTTCATACCAAGACATTTTGGACAATTTCATGCTCCCAGCTTTGTGGGAACAGTTTGCGGATGACCCCTTCCAACTGAATTCAATGACTTGGAGGGGTGTCCCAAAACTTTTGGCAATATAGTGTATATTAAATGTGCTACTTAAAGAGCTGAATGTGAAGTTTGTGATTTAAGACACACTGAAATCAGTAAAAACAGCATCTTACATAAGATAAGAACTTTACTGCAAGCTCAAAGAAATCTGATTGGTCAGAAGGTGTTGACGTACCTCCTAAATCCACAGCTCTGATGTATCGGATGCAAAACATACGAGAAAGCTGTTAAATATTATCGTTTCTATAGTAACAACCTACACAGTGGACGTACCACACGGTTTAACACTAAGATTTTTTTTTAAATGACAAACGTCCTGATATTTATCAATGAAAAAGGTATAAACTGAAGATGCTGAAGATTTCTATCATTTTATTTTAAATTACGGAGCAAAGTTTGGCTCAGGGTCAGAACTTTCCACAGAAACGGTGTCTTTAAGTTCTCCGTCACAGAGTTTACGCTTTTTTGCGATTCATCAGTAACATGACAAGCTGGAACAGGATTGTGTATAACTTGTTTCATGGATGTTCCATAACATGTAACTATAACTGGATAAAAAGCACAGCTCTTTAATAAATAAATAAATTAATTAATTAATAATGATAATAATAATAATAATAATAATAAATACACTGTTGGTGTTCTGCTGTGGGGTAAGAGGAATAAAACTTACTAACTCCTATATTTTTACAGGAAATAATAATAATAATTTCTGACATCATTCTGTCGCTGATTATTTTCCCACACTGAGCTTTATTGAGCGTCGAGATCGACAGCATGTCGTCATTTCACCTGCTGAACACTACACGCTTTATCTGTAGTTAAACCCAACACGGAGGTCTCGACTGTCATAATTACGTAAACGTCTTTTACGGGTTGCCAGATAATTGGGCCGACAGGTGCAACCAGTCCGAGTCTATAGTATCCCACACACACACACACACACACACACACACACACACACACACACACAGAAATCTCTTAAATAAGCAAGAGACAGAAGATTTCAGATATGTCCTGAGCTGGTAGAACTGGTTTCACCCTGTACCCCTTTTCTGCCTTAAATCAGCTGCATTAGACACCGTTTACTTGCCTGGTCTTGTGATGGAATTCTTGTGATTAAACACGTCAAATCTCATCTGTTCCACACACACACACACACATGAGAAACTTCAATTTCACCAAATCCCCCTGCACTAGAAAGAACTCCTAGACTAGATTTTGATCATATTATTATTATTATTCTTATTAATAATAATAATATTAATAATTATTCAGCTGTTTGAGTTCAAACGGTTATCACACAAAAAACAGTTTTTTATAAACTGTATTCAGGGAAACATGTAATGATCTTACAAAAAACTTAAAGGTTCGGATCAATCGCGTCTAAGATTAGAGGAATCAGTGTGCTACATAAGAGAGATAATTTACTGCTGTTAAATAAATAAATATATATAGATAGATAAAAAAGTAAATAAATAAACAAATAAATAAATCGATTGATGAATCAATTAATTAGTTAGTAAATAAATAAATAAATAAATAAATAAATAAATAAATAAATAAATAAATAAAAACATGATGCACATCATGGGTCTGATAATGAAATCTCACTCCTATCGACCCCTGACTGATGTGAACTAGTTTACAAGCAGTTAGTTCAATTAAATAATGTTAGCTATATCAGGCCATTGGGGTGGTGGAAGGCCATCGAGGTGTTTCTGCAATACTTTACTTTTCTCATTAAAGGTAAGCAACAAAGTTAACTGCCACATGTATTCATCAGCGCTGGCTTAAACACTTCATTAAATCCACCCAACCTACTCATAAATAAATAATAATGCTGCATAAATTAGTTTATCAAATGCAACTACAGCATATAATGTTGATAATCAGCTAAACCTAATCTCTCATATTAATATTAATTAGGTGATAATCGTAATTGTTTTTATTAATTTAAGACTGCTACTAAAAACAAATCCTCAACACCCCATAATTGAGTCTCACATATCAATCACCCCTGAAACATACTTAAAGGAAAGCGCACTCTGCCCTCTTCCTCATACCCGAGTTCACAGACGTCTGTGATTGGCTAGTATCACTGTGATTGACAGGGGGTAAGAAGGTATGCCCTGCCCACACTTAGTAAGTAGCCTTTATTTGTCACATATACATTACTGCACAGTGAAATTCTTTCTTCGCATATGCCATCCTTGGGGGTTTGGGGTCAGAGTGAAGGGTCAGGGTGGGTTGGGGGGGCCTTGCTCAAAGGCCCAACAGGTGGCAGCTTTCCAGTGCTGGGGTTCGAACCCCGATCTTCTGCTTGACAACCCAGAGCCTTAACCACTGGAGCACGGCCAGCCGAAATCCCTTACCATTCACGGCTGTGCCCATGTCATTATTTTATAAATATATTTTATCATTTCCAAAATTAAAAAATAGGGGAACCAGAGGAAGTTCAGTAGGCTAAAATATTACACTTTTAAAATCAATTAGATCTATATATATCTTTTGAAATATTTCTCTAAATATATTTTTTAAACCATGACATGTTAATATTTTAAATACTTTTGTCGTGCTGCTTTTTAAAATGATTTCCGAATGCTGATTGGCTGTGAGGCGCGTCAATCACGCACATTTCGCCTTGCGTGCCACGCCCACTGCACAAGTTTCTCCCCGCCCAGTTCTCCCCACTCCCTCCGACTGCATGCATAGTGTTTCGACGACTTTCTCAGTCGCGTGCCAAAAACTTTTTAACGACCCCCCCCCACATACGACTATGTATAAAACGCGATGAGAACGCGCACATGAATACTCGTTCAAGAGGAAAGCTATTTTCCTTTAACAAAAAAAGTAATACTAAAAAGAATTAAAGTGCAGAAATGTATTTAGGTTACAACACCCGGAGTGACACGAGTCACCATTCGGCATGACACTCCACTAGCCTGAGATCACTCTTCCCCTTTAAGCACTCAAACAGTTTAGACAGCAAGGTTTAGGGGTGGGTTTTTTTTAGCCGTCCAAAAACAGCCAACAAGTAAAAGTACAAGACTCTCGTGTTACCACACCCGCCATTTTGTGGCACTATCGCGGATCTGACATCGTCATAACGACCGTCAGCCTTCAGAAAGCTGCGAGGATCCGGTTACCTCCGTCTAGCTCGCGCTCAACAAAATGACACACACACACACACACACACACTCGGCTAGTTGATAGTTTCCCAAAAAGACTAAAATAAAACAATAATATTCACCTTCTGATTCGTGATGGTTGTTTGCTGAGTTTTATTATTTTTTTTAATTCCTTAATAGTTTAGGTTGTTGTTGTTGTTGTTGTTGTTGTTGATTCCCGTTGCTTGGTTCTTGTCGCCAGGACTACCGTGACTATGGCGCCTCGTCCTCACCGGGGCAACTGTTGCTACCCACCCGTCCAAGTCCCGCCCTCATCTTAGCCGCGATTGGTGCGGTGCTCCAAAGGCGCTCGGCTTTGACTTTGTTTTATTGGCTGAGTTCCTTCTCCCTTTTCCCGACTGTCATTTCATTCGCGGACGACGTCTGTCAATCATCTGGGGGGTCGTTACGTAAAAGAAACGCCCTCCCCCCCCTTCTGACGTTCAGTCAGTCAATCAAAAACGATCACCTTAAACATGCTAGATTGTTAGGATGGTGCAACACACACACAAAAGTTTAGAAATGAGAGTTTTGGAGATGAGAAAGATTCAGCAAACACTTTTAGAGGCTGTGCTTGAAACTTTTTTTTATTTATTTTTATTGTTCCATGAATATGTATGAGCCGCCTGGACCCAGACAGCAAATTCAACACACCCTGATATGGCCTCTGTGGCATTTTAATTAAACTCTTCCAAAACGTAAATCAACAAGATAACGGCGGGAAAATAATCTCAGCCCGCACATTGCCTCTGTATCTCTACGAATGCCAAATTGCTAAGTGAATTTCACACACCGGCGGCTCGGCGGGATAAGCAGATAGGCAGCTACAGGCTTCTGATTATGACAAAACAACCAGGCGCATATAGCTCACCCTGTTTCCCTTCTTACGCGGCTGTCCCTTATCTTTGAACTAAAATGTCAAAGCGGGTTAATGAACCCCCCGAGTTGAAATATTGCACCTGTGACGTCTCCTAGCCATTTTTATGCAAATAACGTCTCTCGAATGCATCTTTATGTCCAAAACCCCAGACAGTGTCCTATAATGGCTACGGTGTACTACACACACTCTATTCCAATCTTCGGGTTTGTGTCCAGTCTCCTGGTTCATATCACGCTTGTTGCCGTGGCCTATCAAAGGTCATCGTGATACATCTGTGATACACCGTATGACGTTTTTTTTAAAGTGTGATCTAACAAAATCTCGCTTTCTACCTCGAAAAAAGATACACACTACCACTCAGAAGTTTGGGATCGCTCAAAAATTGTTTTTGTTTTCCAAGGAAATGCACACGAAGTTAGTCCGAATAGAAAATATAGCAAAATGAACAGGACGTGCTGACATGTCGGAGTTAGAAATAATGATTTTGATGGAAATGATGAATGTTTTCTTCAAACTTTGCCTTCATCAAAAAAAAACACACACACATTTTGTGTCAATTACAGCCTGGGCATTCTAGCTGTCAATTTGTCAAGATAATCTGAAGAGATTTCACCCCATGCTTCTTGGAGCATCTTCTACAAGATGGATTGGCTGATGGAGTCTTCGTCCGGAGCTGAAATCAAGCTGAAATAAGCAAGTGATCCCAAACTATTGAGCAGTAGTGTAAATGATTCCATTGTATGATCTCCCTTTTGGAGAATCTTACACTAGTCACGTTAGATCATGTGACAGTTTGGTTTAAGCTTTTGCTGACTCCGCGATATTTAGTTTCTCAGGAATTCCCTTTTTTTCTAAACATGACATTAACAAAATGGCTCAAAATATTTACAGATATTATTTACTATGGAAGAAAATATGAAGGCGCTGCTAGTAACCAGTTCTAAGGTAGCAATAATTAGCAGTCATGATTAGAACTGTACCTCGATTGAAGGAACAGTTCTGTGAAAAAAATTTAGTCTTTAGAGGTCTTTGGTGTCTAACTAGAGCTTTGAGTCTCAGAGAGTTGGCAAAGTCTGCCATACTCAAAATGTTTCAACAAACATACACCAATTCATTTGTTTTATAGATGTTGGACAAGGAGGAGTTTAATATTTCGTAGTGATCTGGGTAACAATGTGTGTGTAGTGTGTGTGGGTGTCTGGTTGTATGGTTTCCCAATTGGTGTCTGTATGTGTGTGTTATCTTAAAAGGTCACAAATGATAAGATTAGGCCATTTCCTCTGACCTAACCTTGAAGGCCGAGTTCTGGTTAATTAAAGCAGTTCAAGGCCAGCCCTTTGTCCCGCTAAAGGTCTCTGTCACTATCTGTCTGACTGACACCAGACGAGGAATAGGTCATACCGGAGAGCTGAGGAACTATATAAGGGCTCTGGTGGTGCTGAGAAACCCAGTCTGGGATCTGCCACAAGTCGTCTTTGCTCATCTTGTGATCCGCTTCTCACGTCCAGTCATGTATAAAGAGGTTGTGCTGACCCTGAGCCTGCTGGTGGCGCTGGCGTGCCGAGCCCAGGCCAACGAGGGTCACCCCATCTACGGCGTGAAGCTGTGTGGGAGAGAGTTCATCCGCGCCGTCATCTTCACCTGTGGAGGCTCACGCTGGAGAAGATCCGTCGGGATGCCAGGGGAAACCGGTGGGTATTTTAGCTTCACCTCAAATCTTTCAGACTTTAGATTTATTCTGGCTTTCATTTAGTGTACAAGTGAGAAGATGATCTCTCTACTAAGACAGTTCTAGGTTCTACTCTGAAACTTTTGAGAAGTTTCCATTGTAGGATTATGAATCTTTAAGAGTTCTGTCAGAGGAACAAACAGGAAGTGAGGCGAAGCAAACTCAGAAATGTAATAAGTGGAAACTTTGAATTGTGTAATATTTTTTTTACCTTCCTGCTACAAAATGGGAAATCCAGGATGCCTCTATGTTCATCTTTTGCTAGCAGCCATAGCTAATATGTTTTATTTAATATACAGTAAACCTGTTCGTACTGGTCTCAGCTTCATACTGATACTGGATATCGGATCGGTACTAGTTCCACTTTTATCTTTACTTTATTTTTGATGCTGTGAGCAGGAATGTTGGACTGAGGAATCTTTCCTGACTTTTTCTGAGTAGAAATTCAGAGGGTTTTTTTATTTTCTTTACTTTGTTTCCTACTGAATGAAAAATTCCCAGCACAAGAACAATTACAATTCCACTGAAATTTAATTCACAAGAAGCTGCTGATTGGTCAGCAATTCCAATTCAGGAAAATTCTCCCGTTTTCAATGTATTTCAATTGACATAATTACTCTAAAAAAACCCTTGAGCTGTGTTAACTACAAAACATTAAGGAACAATAATTATATAATAATAGTGATAATAATATTGTAATAACAGTAGTAATAATAATAATAATAATAATAATAATAATAATAATAATAATAACATAGGTTCTGTCTGCCCTGATGGACCAAAAGGGTTCCATCTAAATGTTTTACTTCCTCTTTGTTTCCAGCAGCACAGAAACCTTCAGTATATTCTTAAACGCTTGAGGAACCCATGTAACCTTCAAGAGTTCCTCAGCTTGTGTCTTTGAGATCTTGGATTGCTGTATAAACCTTAGATTCTAAGGTTCTTAGCTTCCTGAATGGATTTTACCTGTAAATCTCTCTGATGTGTCTTTCATATGATTCTGACTAGAAGAATTTCCAGAGAGAGATCGAACTAATTAACCCTGTAGCACAGAACCCCTTCAGAAATCAACCAGCGACTGAACCTGTGAGAAACCCTTTTATTTTAGCATCTTTAAAGATCTATTGTTTTATCTCCTCGGCACCTTTTAAGGTGTCTGTTGGCGTGGAAGAGAAAATGATGGTGAAGTAAATCTAAAAGTGTCTTTGGAAGGTGTCCAAGGTCAAGAGAAAGTTACAGGTGAAACACCACCTGATGGTGCAGAGGATGCAGCTTAGTGTGTGTTTGCATATGTATACATGCAAAGAGTAAAATACGGGGTTTCAGATGTTTTAAAAACACGTCTAGACCCTTTAGAAACACTGTGCTGCATTTACAACACAACCATGCAAATGATCTTCCTTCTCTTCAGACTTTTCCAGCCCAAAACTCTGAACTACACCAGAGCTGCTTAACCCCACCCCCTATTTTCCACAAAAAGAGACAACTTTCAAGGCATTGATGATTTGAATAGACAGGAACAGGGGTCAAAGAGGAGATGTGTCAGTGTTTCATCTCAGATTCAATTTATTAAGCAGAAAAAGCCTTTATTATCTCCACACATTACTTTACAGCACAGTGGAAGTCTTTTCTTCGCGTATCTCAGCTGAGGATGTTGGGGTCAGAGTGCAGGGGCAGCTCAAGTACCCAACAGTGGGTATCCATGACCCAGAGCCTTTACCACTGCCCCCAAAAGCAAGTAGCTCAGGAGGCAAAATTACACACTGCTCCTTTAAATAAAATAATATTAATTGTGTGATTCATAAAGGTAAATACATCATAACAGTCTTTAAAATTTTTCTAAGTGTAATTAGAAAATAAAAAAATATAAATAATAATGTACCAAAAATATGGTATTAATAAAGTGTGTAATTTCTTCTATTATTCTTTTATTTCTACAACTGAGCTGTTCATTCAATCGTGTATCTCGTGTTGCTTTCATGCGATCACATGGCAGAGCAAGCGCAGCATCTCTACTGATAAAATCTTCATTCCTCTCGTCTCAGGTGATTTAGCCGGTGACTTTCTCTCCATTCACGACGACGAGACCTCAGACAGCTGGAGCTCCCAACTCATCCCCCGCCTTCCTTACAAAGCTCAGGCTGACCCGGAGGTGGACGGCTTGGCCGGTGAGGGTCCAGAGAGCTTAGCGTTCATCCGCCCGGCTCGCTCACTCATCTCAGACGAGGTCCTCGAGGCTCTGCGCACCTCCGACAGGAAAGGCAGGGACGTGGTGGTGGGTCTGTCCAACGCCTGCTGCAAGTGGGGATGCAGCAAGAGCGAGATCAGCTCCCTGTGCTAAAACGGACACTACCTCTTTCCGGGCTCCGTCTGTCCATCTGTGTCCATCTCAGACTGTAGTGTCGATGTCTCTAATATTTGCTGTCAGGAGGGATGGTGTATTATGTGGCCTAATTTGAATACAGCAGCTGGGGTGTAATGTATTAAAATTTATGCAAGTGTGGTGCATGTCTGAAAAGACACTGTTTCTCTGTGTATTACACTCTGCCCTGCCCCGAATAACTCAAAGAAAATAAAGTTTTGTATTGCAATACACTTGATTGCCATGTGTTTAAGTCTGAGGAAACGTGTGACACTTTCTCAGTCCGCAATCTTCACTTGAATCTGAGCTCTACAAGATCTCTCTCTAAAGCTTTATGGTTCAGGGATGATCCAACTTTCAGAAAGAACTTTGCCCATGATCTGATGCCAACGCCTATATGAACAACCAGGCTGAATGCCAGACTGCAACATTAGAGAGACAGTTTAGCAAAAAATGAAATAAACATAATTTACCTCCATTATCTTACATTTAACATTGTGCTGGAGCTTCAAAAGCAACAAGCACTGACCTGTCTTCTAAATTCCCAGAGAAATCCCATGTGTAGACAATGTCCAGAGCAGTTTTGCTAATTTAGTGATTAAATATGGCAAGGATTTAGATCCATTGGCTGATTTTATTTCGAAAAAGAGAGCAGACATTAATGACTATTCTGCACGACATTTGTCTCCAGCTGTGGTTCATATGAGCTGAAAAAGTCAATGATGTTCCCAACAACCAATCACTGATCGCCATTGTTTCCACCGTCCAATCACTGATGACCAATCACTGTTTGTCCAGCCTATTCTGTTTTGATGTGGAAATGATGAATAATGAATATGCAAATTAGTGCACTTTCTTTTACTTTAAGCATTTATTAGCTATTAATAGCTATTTTTAAACACTTTAAACACATTTACTTGTGCGGTTTATGACAAAAACGACAGGAAAAAAATAAAACTCAAAACAATCAGCAGTAACATTACATAACAGCAACAAAAGCAAAATAAAACATGGCCTTCATGTCCAATTGATGAGTATTGTGTTTTATTTATCTTTATTACATCTAACTTATCACATTTCAACGAGTCTTTGAGATGAACACGGTATGATGCGCTTCCCTCTTTTATTTTCTATTCTCTGTCTCCACCTGCTGTTACGACACTGAACTGCAGCCTTTTTATTCTGAAAATAAAAATAAAACAATAAAATAAAATTCTGTTATTTTGTTCTTTTACCATTTTAATGTTTATAAAACGAGTTTGTCGTCACGCTAGCTAAACGGTATCCGTCTGATTTCTGTATTTTGGCACGAAATGTTACCATGGAAACGAGTTCCTTCCCCTCTTCTCCGGACTTTCGCTTTCGGCCGGATGTTCAGTGCACATGCGTTCGGGCAAAAGTATCGCACATGCGCAGTACAGGTCTGGGCCCGAACCGTAAACATCAGACGCACCAAAGCAGGAACTTACAGCAGGACTCTTGATGAATTCATTGGACCTGATGGAATTCTGAAGCGGCTTGTTTTGTTGTTATGGAAGCGTTATACCCAGTAGATGTGAATGAATTCGGTTGTCGGAAGCAGAGTGAAGTGGACGAAGACGAAGAGAACCGCAGCCCGGATCGGGCCTGGAGCCGGGGACACCTGTGACCAGGAGGCGCTTCATCACCCTGATCATCATCATCATCATCATCATCCTCCTCCGCGTTTCTACCACCTTCTAGTCCTTCTCTCTCCGCTCCTGTCTCTTTATTCAGTGCTTGGGGTGCTGTTTTCGCGACTGTGTGCACTGCTAGCCTTGTTTTTCAGGCCCTTCTACCGCACCATGGCCACCAAGCCGAAGGAAGGGGACGGTAACGCCACCGGAGAGCTGATCAAGAGGCATCACAAGCAGGCCTTTGAGTTCATGTCAGTGGCTCTGCGCATCGACGAGGATGAGAAAGGTAACACCTTCACTGCTGAAGGTCCAGGAGTAGATTGCTTGCTTTTATATCCTGTATGCACAAATAACCTGGAAGGTTGGTTTAACCCATGACATCAGCTGTCCGTTTGGAAAACTGACCTTCCGGTCCAGAAGTATGTCTGTGTTTGGACAGGGTCATGACAGTCGTGTTATAAACACTTTACTGCCTGTTATAGATTCTGAGGACAGTTTCATGAGGAAAATAAAGCTTAGTGGTTAAGGTGTTGGACTACTGATGGGAAGGTTGTGAGTTCGATCCCCAGGTCCACCAAGCTGCTACTGCTGGGCTCCTCGAGCAAGGCCCTTAACCCCTTAATTGCCAATCAGTTGGATAAAACGTAAGTTCCTCTGGATAAGGGCGTCTGCCAAAATGACATCAAACCCACGTGATTAACTGTTAGAGACCTAATCGTGAGCCCAATCCCACCTAACGCTCCTTACTAGACACACATCTAATCCAGGACCTGACCCTTTTTGTAAACAAAATGTGGACTCAAACATGATCAAAGTTGTGATGTTTTAAACACCGGTCAGAGATAACATTGTGGTCAGTGACAGGTGAAGTGAATAAGACTGATGATCTCCTCATCATGGCTCCTGTTAGTGGGTGGGATATATTAGGCAGCAAGTCAACATTTTGTGTTAGAAGCAGCAAAAATGGACAACTGTAAGGATTTGAGCGAGTTTGACCAAAAGGCCTAAATTGTGATGGCTAGACCCCTGGATCAGAGCATCTCCAAAACTGCAGCTCTTGTGGGGTGTTCCTGGTCTGCAGTGGTCAGTATCTATCAAAAGTGTTCAAGGAAGGAACAGTGGTGAACCGGCGACAGATCCTGTCACCCATGGGAGGCCAAGGCTCATTGATGCACGTGGGGAGAGAAGGCTGGCCCGTGTGATCCGGTCCAACATACGAGCTACTGTTGCTCAAACTGCTGAAGAAGTTAATGCTGGTTCTGATAGAAAGGGGTCAGAATACACAGTGCAGGATGGGTCAGAGCTGTTTTCGCAGCACCAACACAATATTAGGTCATAATGTTATGCCTGATCGGTGTAGGAAACAAACCAACAGCAGTGTTTATTCCTCTTACACCACAGCATCCTGTTCTTGCCTTATATTATAGCAGCTATAAACAGTCCTTCCTTTACCAGCTTCTCATTTTTCCCCTTTCTCTTGAAGAAGATAAGACAACTCACGTTACTGACAAACCACAAAATCAAACTTCCTCTGTTCTAAAGATGCTGGAAGATTCAAAGTTACAGATTTATCTCTGTTCCAAAACTCTGACATTGGAGACTCCTTCTGTAAAAGTTAAACAAACATCTCCTTCTCTCAGTCATGTCTGTGATTATACACGTGTGGAACTCCGAGCGTTACTGATACAGCGTATACTGAACAGGAAGCTCTGTGTCCTCTGTTTTCTGGACTAGTTGTAGACAGTGTTTGTGATTGCAGTGATGTAGTGTTACTACAGTAACCCTGCATACGCCCTAGAGCCACTGGCCTAGAAAAGGAATAATTGGGCTATTGATCACCCACATGACATCTCGCATAGTATCTGATCTTCACTTGTCTCACACTGATGGAGGATAAACCAGGTCATATCACTGTCACTAGTGGAGGAAACTGACCAGCTTCTCTGTCAAAGGAAAGCTAGAGCGAATGATTATATTCTTCCAAGACACATGAAGCCAGACAACCGTCATGTTTCCACAGGGAAGACACAGCCTTCTTCCACATACATAAGCTCCCAGATTTCCAATCACTGCCTTGTGTCTCAATGACTGACAGGAGAGAGAGAGAGAGTATACTGTCCCTCTTACCCAGAAAGCACAGGCAGATTTTGCTATCTTGGCTCATGATGCTCTAAAAGAGTTCATCCTTTAATTTTTTCCCCAAGGATTTATCCAATTTATCTGAATCTGATTTGGTGTTTGGAGTTTCTGGCATATTTCCATGTACAGGAGATTAGCAGATGGATGTGCGAGTGAAACTGATTGGTGTGAATTCCAACGTGACGTTTGGAAACAAAAAGACAAACAATGACACATACCACGATAACCTGTCGTTCCACTGACAGCTGTGTTGAAGAATCCGACTGAAAATAGCTCCTCTGGCTCGCACTCTCGGTTGTAGGAGAGTTCAAGGACTGCTAGCGTTGTCGATTGTGGGCGTGGCCTGTCCGGTGTATTTAAATTTGTTGACGTGTGATGGTAGAAGCACAAATATGCGACACGAAGCTATAAAGCTGTGCATTTCTTTTATTATTTCCAAGCACCAATCATGGAACTGTATATAAATTGTATTGTACGGTATTTAGATTTAAATCTCAAGTGGGTGTGGCTTGGTTCAGATTTAATCCCAAAGTGGGCGTGGTCTACACTGGACAAGTATTTTTTTTTCTTCTAAAATGAACTCTAGGGGGGAAAGAAAATACAGATGGTTTAATATTGTAGATGTATTAATCTAATGGTGTGTGTGTGTGTTAGGACACAAAGATGAGGCAGTGCAGTGGTACCGTAAGGGCATCTCTGAGCTGGAGAAAGGCATCTCCATCAAGGTCACAGGCTCCGGTGAGTCAGCATCCATCACCTCTCTATTAGTGTCCAAAATATCGAACTCTCTCCTGACTCTGTGTGTGTGTGTGTGTGTGTGTGTGTGTTGGATGCTCTCTTCAGGGGACAAAGCAGATCAAGCCAGACGACTCCAGACTAAAATGAAAAACAACTTGGCTATGGCCACAGAGCGTCTGCAGCTGCTGGGTGAGCATAGAGACTTCATTACCCAGAATTCCCTTCAGCTCTGCTCATCAGTGTCATGATGTTGTATCAGTGGAGGAATGTATCAGGTTCTCAGCTATGACACGGTTTGAGCCGTGGCTCATTCCGAATCTCATTCTAATACCCCCAATGAAGCCTTATAAACATCCAGATCGTGTTCATATGTGAACTAGAAACACACTGATCCTGCACTTTCCCGTCTCCTGGGAAACCAGTGTCATGTGACCTCATTTGCATATCCAAACCTGATAGGCTCCTCTGGTTTATGATGCAGCAACATGTCCCCCAGATACTTAAACTTTCAGATGTCCAGAAATCCATCAGAATCTCAGTTTGTTTGTTAACCTGAGATGGAAAATATGATCTGATCCACTTTGTTCAGTTACTCCACATGCATTTGGTTTTCTCTCTTTCACACTCTTTCATTCATCACTCACTCTACACGTTTCTCTTTTCTCCTTTTTCTTCTGTTTGTCGGACTCTTGTCTCTCTGTCTCTGTCTCTCTCTCTGTCTCTCTCTCTGTCTCTCGCGCTCTCTCTCTCTCTCTGACTGTCTCTCTCTCTCTCTCTC